>NW_026252543.1:0-42690 GCF_025094135.1 Mucor mucedo | reverse complement strand
TTTTTTTTTTTTTTTTTTTGGTTCTGATCTTAGATATGGATAAAGTTGGTATCTTTATTATTCAAGAATTGATAGATCCACTAGACGGATCCAATACTTCTTTATGAGATTGGCCAACCCAAAAATAGCCCTCTCCGCACGAAAGCGAAACATGAGTCGTGTATGGCAGCCATCCAACCTTTGTTAAAAAGCCAATGCACGGATCCCCATTTACCTCATTGTGCACAGTCCCTAAATCTGTTATTTGTTTGGATACGCCACCATACAAAATCGCATACAGAGATCTCGATACGCTATACCTGTGACTTTATTACCAGTCTTACGAGATCAAGTTGAACACTTGGCTTCGTGATGAAGTTATAGAGGTTGCTCCACTTGATCACTGCTTGGAATAGTCCCATTACTTTTGCTCCCCAAAAAAAAAAATGCTGATGGCGTTATTTTTTTTTTTTCTGTGAAACGCCCCTTGTCACTTGAATATTTTTTAATAATAGGAATGTCCTAACATTCAAGTGAGATTTTCTAAAACAAAATGTCAGACACTAAAGCTTTTAACCACCCTCGATTTGAAAGCCGCTTTTCTTGAGGTTTAAAGACTTTGAAAGGGAACTTTTTTTTTTGCAGGATTAGGTAATAGAAAAACCGAATTTACGGATAAATCTTTTTGTTTTCAAGTTTTGGGAACGTTGCAAGAATTCCGTGGGCGTAGGCGTTGTATTTTATTTTAAACATTTACCGACCGTTTTCATTGGAATCGCAATAATCCTGCTGTATTTAGTCCAAGGCCCAAATTGACTAAATTAGAAATTCAGACTTTTATTAACCAATGGCCCCATAACTCCACAACCCACCAAACCAAATTACACAAATGTATCACCAGCAATTCTCATTAACACCTGTCACTATTAACGAGAATGAATATGAAAAAATTCATACTACTACCATTTACTTTTTTTTTGGAGAAAGAAATGATCTTTGGCCTGTGTAAATCAATGATTTCGCAGACTTATGTCTGTATTCTATAGACCTCAATTAATTACTCTAATCCCATGAACGAATTAAAAAAAAGAGTATTAGTTAAAAAGCTGAAGCATGTTATGAATTTCGACTAAATAATGCGACTAATTGAAGAAAACATACCGCCCCTCGCTTTTAACCTATTATGATCGCCACATGCTTAGGTTTGATACCCTCACCAGAGTGTAAAAATGTGTGCGAGGTAGCAAAAAAGGGGGGTTGGGTCGTAAAACTATCCCGTCCCCCTTATGCGCAGAAAAAGATGCAATTCCTAAATATTTTTTCCACCGCCGATAAATGGAGATACATAAAAGAGAAACCGGTCTAACTGCTTCAATGAAAAATAGGTATAAAAGGGCATGAAAAAAAAACACAAGTTTTTTATAAAGTTATTACTGATTATTAGAATCATGTTCAGCGAGTCTTCTCATTTCGGCTTACTTTTAGTTTCTACAATTGTCTTGCTATCCGTAACGTTTACAAAAGTAGACGGACAGCCCTTTTATTGTGTCAATGAAATGGGTGCTATAGGTTCAGGTTTTGCAGGAGGCGAGCACTGTTCTACGATGACTGGATCAGTAGATATGATAAAGCGTGAACAAGAAAAAGGATCTTTTGAAAGAATGAAAAATACTGATTATGCCGTTGGTGCTATTGTGAGTAAAGCTGCAGGTGATGTTGTAGGTAAAGCCGCAGGAAATGTTGTAGGTAAAGCCACAGAAGATGTTGTAGGTAAAGCCGCAGGAGCTGCCGGGGGTATAGTGGGCCAAATCCGGCAAGATGATGGAGAAAATGAGAGTAGTGTAGGAAATGGCGGTGATTTTGTGGGGAAAACTACAGGAGCTGCTGGGGGTATTATAAGCTGAATCCGGCAAGATGATGGGGAAAATGAGAGTACTGTAGGAAACCTCGGTAAAGGAGGGAATTAGTCTAAATGAAATGGGAATGATAATAAAGAATAAATTGCATGCCATCAATAACAATGTAAAGGAGGAGTGTATGGTTGGATTTAAACAACGATTTACGTTTTATTATATACCAAATATCGCTCTAAATTATCAGTGTGCTCATTTTCTTGGACCTTTTACAATGATCAAATTAACTATTACGTACTTTCTTTTTGATCACGCAAGTAGAGGACAATAAAAGTCGTCTCATTCTATTTTCACGCAAATAGGGAATCACTATTTTTTGAGATCATGTAAAAAGCGAAGTGATAGGAAAAACAAGTCTCGATTAAATCACTTGTCTTATTCTACTAGTCAAAGCTAATAGATACTCCCCGCACACACTTTCCTTTTCTTTTTTCCAATCTTTCCGTTTGTTTTAATGCAGAGCTACAACTAAATGCACACAATCTGAGGCCTAAAACCTTAAATAATCAGCAGACTGGCGTTCTTTACCATTAACACATAATATAAAGATAATTCTCCGATATAAACAGGACACTCAAAATGCATTTGAAAAACTCACGATGGATCGTCTCACTCATTATCACTACATGGTAGAAGGTATTTTACAGCAGAGCGTTTATCTTTAGACAGACGCGAAAGCAACTAAAATAACTATTGTCATTTTTTTTTTAAAAAAAGAAAAGACGCCGTTGTGTTACCCAAGCAAACCAAAACTTATACTTTCTATTTGTTATTGATAAAGTAAAGTGTTGATCTTGGGAGCAGTCTGAGTGCAACTGGATGAGTTTTTGAGAAGTCGTTACACACGCCTCCCAGAAAGTGAGGCCGTACTGGCCACAATGATACCATCATCTAAAACTTTCGTTTAGTGTTTGAGCGGATTTAATTAGTAACTATAACAGTTTCTAATTGATATAGAAAAGCTATAAATCAATCATAATCTATGTTTCCAATAGTGTTTAGAATGATTAATTTTATATTTATATATAAAAATAAATGTCCACTCTGTCATATTGGCCTTCCAAAATATGCAACAAAAATAGCATAATGATGAAACTACTGAAGACCAATAGAGAGGAAAAAAGGACTGTAAAATATAACCAATGCATTCACTTTTTTTGTAGTGTGATATTCTCGCACTGGATAATCCACCACCACCATCTGTCGTAGCATGTTAGGATAGGCGTTTAATCGATTCGCCGGATAAAGAAGGAATTCACATCATCTTGTGCAACTTTTATTATGAGACAAATACTTTATGAAGACGGCAAGTGAAAAGGGCTTTATCACTAAAACGTATGTCATTATAGCCGCATCGATACACGACCCCCGTGTAATTCCATCAAAGAGGTTGGTTCTACTTTTATTCTAATTAAATCTTTTGCCATTGTTTGTATGAATCCCCTTCTTCGTGTGTTTTACAAAAAGAAAAAAAGGGCTATTTTTCTTCGTTACTCCAAGTGTGACAATGACACTACAGCTATTTTGAAATACTGACTTTCTAAAGTATACGCATTTACTCCTACACACAAATTGTTATAGCTGTATGTATTTTTTTTTTACTTGTTGATCAATATTATTAGTAATATGTCCAGGTTAACATTATTGGATTTAGGCTTTCACTAATGCCGCATGCCCACATGATTTTTTGGCCTACCGAGCCATAGACAAATATAATCATCAGCATTGCATTGATGCATGCTATTATTAACGATAAGCTTAATTAAGATTCGGCGAGGATATATCCATTGTTTTATACAGGGAAGGATCTTTTACTCATTATGCCACTAACAGGTCTAAACCTAGGGCAGGAGTAGTTCAGAATGGCGATACCAAATGATATCGAAGATTCCTTGCAAAAAACCTCGCATGATGGAAACGCTCGTAGATGTGATAGACTATCTGACGTAAACAATTCCAATGCAATAAGATAATCGTCTTCCATAAGGACAAGGACAGGAGAGTTTAAGAATTTTTGTAAAGTGATCTGCTGCATTGTCAGTTTTTACGTTTATATTGTTGGAAATAAAAACAAAGGTGAATTGTTGCTGCGATGATTTCACAGATATAACTTTATTCATAAACTTGAGTAATCTAATCCCATGAACGAGTTCTAAACAAAACGTGGTAGGCAGGAAGATAAATCATGACATGAAATTAGACTAAGAACTTATCCAGATAATTGAAGAAAATATGCCCCTCACTTTAAGCTTAATGTTATGATCGTCATATTATTATGTATAATACCTTCGCCATGAAAATGTGTGCGTGAGATAACAAGGGGGTTCAATCGTATAATTATTCCGTTTCTACAACTCTTTGTATATACATAAGACGATACAATCACTAATTACTTTTGGCAACGTCAATAGTGATGTACATAAAAGAAAATCCGGTCTAGTGAGTGCATAACCGCTAGAATAAAAAAAAAATGTATAAAAAGACATGCAAAAAGAAAGCACGAGGGGGGGGCTTTTTTTTATAAAACTCTTAACAAGTTAAATTATCATCATGCTCAGCAAGTCTTCCCGTTTCGGCTTGCTTTTAGTATCTACAATTGTCCTGCTATCCGTGACGGTTACAAATGTAGATGGGCAGCCCTTGGATTGTGTCAATAAAAACGGCGCCAGTGGTTCAAATTCTGCTGGAGGCGAGTACTGTTCTGATAAGAATGATACAGTAGATATGAAAAAACGTGAACCAGAAAATATTGAAAATGGCTCTGGCGTAAAAGATGGTGCTATTGTTTCTCCCAGCGTGATTGCGAAGGGGGTTTATAACGGACTCGTCCCAAACCTTTATGATAAATCACCAAATGAATCTGAATAGGGGAAAGTAGGAAATGGAATAAAAATCGATAATAAAGAATGAATTATTCATACAATAAATAATAACGTTAAAGGAGGAGTGGGATGACTGAACAGTGATTTGACATTTTGATTTATACTAAATAACACCATCTGAATCATCTGTGAGCTCAATTTCTTGAACCCTTTACAACGCTTTTACAACGCTGAACATGGCTGTTACTTACTCGTTTCAAATAACGCCATCAGAGGGTAATAATAGTCCTTTTTATTCCTTTATCAAGCAAATAAGGGATCACTATTTTTCGAGGGAACATGTGTAAAAAACCGTAGTGATAACTAGGAAAAAACCAAAGTCTCAACTAAATCACACTTGTCTCATTTCTGCTGGCATGAAAGCTTAATAGATACCCCCCCCCACACACACACACACACTTTTTTTCTCTCTCTTTGTTCCAATGCAGAGCTACAACTGTATGCCCACAATCAGAGACCTAAAACCTTCTCCCAAAATATAGACAGAACAATCAAAATGCATTTGAGAAACTTACAATGAATCGTTTTACTCCTTAACACTGAGAAGTATAATGGCTGTTATATACAATAACAAAAGAAAGGAGACTCTACACAGTTCTTGAAGTGCATCGTGTTACACAAGCCAACCAAAATTTACTTTGTTATGCATTATTGATAAAGTAAGTGTTAATCATAAGTGCAACTGAATTTTTGAGAAGCCACATCCCACGGTGATATGTGGACCCCTAGGAAGTGAGGCCACCATGATACCATCATCTGAAACTTTAGGTTAGTATTTGAGCAGATTGGGATGGTAACCATGACAGTTTCTAATTGATATAGGCAAGCTACAAGTCAACGGTAGTGTAAATGCTTTAAAGAGAGTTCAGGATGATTGTTTCTACATATATAAAAAGGAAACGTTCACTCTGTCACCCTGGGCTTCCGAAATATGCAAAAACAACTCAATGATGAAGCTACTGAAGACTAAGAAAGAGGGAAAAAAGAACCGTAAAGTATAGCCAATGAATTTAACTTCTTTTGTAGTATGATATTCTCGCACTGGATAATCCACCACCACCATCTGTCGTAGCATGTTAGGATAGGCGTTTAATCGATTCGCCGGATAAAGAAGGAATTCACATCATCTTGTGCAACTTTTATTATGAGACAAATACTTAATAAAGACGGCAAGTGAAAATGGCTTTATCACTAAAACGTATGTCATTATAGCCGCATCGATACACGACCCCCTTGTAATTCCATCAAAGAGGTTGGTTCTACTTTTATTCTAAATAAATCTTTTGCCATTGTTTGTATGAATCCCCTTCTTCGTGTGTTTTACAAAAAGAAAAAAAGGGCTATTTTTCTTCGTTACTCCAAGTGTGACAATGACACTACAGCTATTTTGAAATACTGACTTTCTAAAGTATACGCATTTACTCCTACACACAAATTGTTATAGCTGTATGTATTTTTTTTTTTACTTGTTGATCAATATTATTAGTAATATGTCCAGGTTAACATTATTGGATTTAGGCTTTCACTAATGCCGCATGCCCACATGATTTTTTGGCCTACCGAGCCATAGACAAATATAATCATCAGCATTGCATTGATGCATGCTATTATTAACGATAAGCTTAATTAAGATTCGGCGAGGATATATCCATTGTTTTATACAGGGAAGGATCTTTTACTCATTATGCCACTAACAGGTCTAAACCTAGGGCAGGAGTAGTTCAGAATGGCGATACCAAATGATATCGAAGATTCCTTGCAAAAAACCTCGCATGATGGAAACGCTCGTAGATGTGATAGACTATCTGACGTAAACAATTCCAATGCAATAAGATAATCGTCTTCCATAAGGACAAGGACAGGAGAGTTTAAGAATTTTTGTAAAATGATCTGCTGCATTGTCAGTTTTTACGTTTACATTGTTGGATATAAAAAATAAAGGTCATTTGGTGCTGCGATGATTTCACAGATATAACTTTATTCATAAACTTGAGTTATTCTAATCCCATGAACGAGTTCTAAACAAAACGTGGTAGGCAGGAAGATAAATTATGACATGAAATTAGACTAAGAACTTATCCAAATAATTGAGAAAAACATACCCCTCACTTCAAGCTTAATGTTATGATCGTCATATTATTATGTATAATACCTTCGCCATGAAAATGTGTGCGTGAGGTAACAAGGGGTTTCAATCATATAATTATTCCGTTCCCACAGCCCCTTGTATATACAGAAGATGATACAAATACTAATTACTTTTGGCAACGTCAATATTGATATACATAAAAGAAAATTCGGTCTAGTGAGTGCATAACCGCTAGAATAAAAAAAGATGTATAAAAAGACACGCAAAAAGAAAGCACGAGGGTTTTTTTTTTTTTTTTTTTTGCATTAGATAAAATACTATCAAGTTAAATTATTATCATGCTCAGCAAGTCTTCTCATTTCGGCTTACTTTTAGTTTCTACAATTGTCTTGCTATCCGTTACGTTTACAAAAGTAGACGGACAGCCCTTTTATTGTGTCAATGAAATGGGTGCTATAGGTTCAGGTTTTGCAGGAGGCGAGCACTGTTCTACGATGACTGGATCAGTAGATATGATAAAGCGTGAACAAGAAAAAGGATCTTTTGAAAGAATGAAAAATACTGATTATGCTGTTGGTCCTACTACGGATGATATCGCAGGAGTTTCTCTGGGTTTTGTGGGCGAAATCTCGGAAGATGATGAAGAAAATGAGAGTAGTGTAGTGTTGCAGCCAATCTAAATTGACTTGGTGTTACACAGGATAGGATATTTTCTATAAATACGTCCCTTTTTTTTTGTAATAAATACAAAATATTCGAAAAAAATTCGTTCATCTTCAAGAAAAAATTTCCTTCAGCGACGAATTAAATTATCGCTCAAAAATTAAAAAATAATTCGTGCAGAGTCTACGAACGAAATGAACGAATGAAAATATATTTTATTAAATGGGTTTACCATCAAGACAATCATCAAATTTTTTTGTAGAATATCTACAAAAGCCTTGGAGGTCACTGATAAGTACATTGTTACATGCATCTCTTATTCTCATTGTCAAGGTCTCTTCATCCAACAGCTTTACCCGCTTAAGTTTACTCTTACAAACTGACCAAAACTGTTCGATTGGATTCAGTTCAGGGGAGTAAGGAGGGAGATAGATACAGCCATACCCACGTTTTTCGATAAATGTTTGTATATCTTTGTTGGTGTGGATAGGCGCACTATCCATGACAAGGTAGTGGTTCTTAAACTCCTCGTGTCGATCCATTACGTCTAGTGTGTTGGCAATGAAGTTAAAATAATGACCTGTAACGGTCCCGCCTTTGATACTGACAGGCTTTCCTCCTTCGGCTTTTCTTTTTTTTGAAGAGGCTGCAACTCTTGGACGTCGGATACTGACGTTGACAACACCGGAAGGTGAGATGGCCCCCAAAATAGTTGTTGTTTTTGCTCTTGTTTTAGGCACAACAACAACCGCACATTCTCCCTTCTTAGACCATGCTACGCTACGTTTCATATTAATATGAAACGCAGCTTCATCAATAAACACGCAATTACTATTGTAGTCCATATCAGTACTCATCCATCTAATAACCCATTGACGTCTCTGCTCAATTTTCTCAGGACTATTTCTTTCGACAGAGTGAAAGTGGGCTCTTTTCAAAGATATGCGGCATTTCTCGGTTACAAAATTATAGAGTGCCGTTTTGGAAATGCTGAGGTCACTGAATTCATTTGTCAAACTTTCCATCATCTCATCCAAAACCAACCCAGCATTTTAGTCTACAAGGTTGACCAAAAAAGCCTCGTGGTTTTCATTTAGCAATGCGGGTCTACCAACTGGTCTTCCACTGCCGGGTCTTCGCATGATCGTGTCTTGGGGATCTTTTTCATTTTGTTTTACCCATGTTTGCGCTGTTGAAGGAGGTATATTCAATTTCTGAGCAATTGCTCGGGTGGACATATCTGTCTGCGTGTAATAATAAAAAAACTTTTCTTTATCCTCGTCTTTATAACGTCTATAAGTCTTTCGAATAGGCATTTCAGGGTCGGTGCTGCCAGTCTCAGCTTCCACAAACTCTTCTTTCTTAACCTCTTTTTTCTCTTTCTCGGTTGGCTTGACATCGACATATTGATCATACTCTGTAGCGTTTCCCAAGGGAAAAGTCTCGTAGTCGACATCCATTAACATTTCAACAATCTCATTTCCCTGCTCATCAATTGCGCCTCCTTGATCATCTTCAATAATAATGTTATCCATTGCAAATGTAATTTTGTAAACAAGCTCCAGAAAATGAACGAATTTTTCACTTTTAAATGCGCGTAATTTTTTTCTTAGTTTAAACGAAATATTATTGGGGCGCTGAACGAAATTTTATGGTAAAAATGAACGAATTTTTTTCCTGGAGTGCACGAATAATTTATGATATTAGTGTATATCTCCAGTTTTATCTTAACTAAAAATCTAGTTTCTTAATAATTTGTAATTGACTCCTTTGTGTTTCCCTCAACTTTCCTACTTCTTGTTTATCTTAAGTTTATACTTACATATAACAATTAACTTAAAGTTCATATTTTCACACTCGACTCGAATCTCTTTATTACTACAACCGTACATAAGATATTGTTTATAATAACATAATTACTTTTCTTTTTAATCTTGGCAATTCGTTTATATTTATATTACTTACGCCCTCTTAAAATCATCGTTGATTATCTTCTTATCCTAAAAACTTTATATTATAAGATTTCTTAAGTTGACTACTTCCAGTCTGGTGCTCACTTTCATAACTACTTTATTATTAACCGCAGTGTTAATAACCTATATCCACCTTATCCTTTAAGAACTATTACCAGTGTCTTAACAGTAGGAAATGGCGGTGATTTTGTGGGGAAAACTGCAGGAGCTGCTGGGGGTAATATAAGCTGAATCCGGCAAGATGATGGGGAAAATGAAAGTACTGTAGGAAACCTCGGTAAAGGAGGGAATTAGTCTAAATGAAATGGGAATGATAATAAAGAATAAATTGCATGCCATCAATAACAATGTAAAGGAGGAGTTTATGGTTGGATTTAAGCAACGATTTACGTTTTATTATATACCAAATATCGCTCTAAATTATCAGCGTGTTCATTTTCTTGGACCTTTTACAATGATCAAATTAACTATTACGTACTTTCTTTTTGATCACGCAAGTAGAGGACAATAAAAGTCGTCTCATTCTATTTTCACGCAAATAGGGAATCACTATTTTTTGAGATCATGTAAAAAGCGAAGTGATAGGAAAAACAAGTCTCGATTAAATCACTTGTCTTATTCTACTAGTCAAAGCTAAAAGATACTCCCCGCACACACTTTCCTTTTCTTTTTTCCAATCTTTCCGTTTGTTTTAATGCAGAGCTACAACTAAATGCACACAATCTGAGGCCTAAAACCTTAAATAATCAGCAGACTGGCGTTCTTTACCATTAACACACAATAAAAAGATAATTCTCTGATATAAACAGGACACTCAAAACGCATTTGAAAAACTCACGATGGATCGTCTCACTCATTATCACTACATGGTAGGAGGTATTTTACAGCAGAGCGTTTATCTTTAGACAGACGCGAAAGCAACTAAAATAACTATTCATTTTTTTTTTAAAAAGAAAAGACGCCGTTGTGTTACCCAAGCAAACCAAAACTTCTACTTTCTATTTGTTATTGATAAAGTAAAGTGTTGATCTTGGGAGCAGTTTGAGTGCAACTGGATGAGACTTGCAGAAGCCATCCCCCACAATGATACATGACCCCCGAACGTGAAGCCATAATGGCCGCAGTGATACCATCATCTAAGACTTTCGTTTAGTATTTTAGCCGATTGGGTTAGTAACCAAGACAGTTTCTGAATAAAGTGTAGACAAGCTATAAGTCGATCATAATGAATGTTTCTAATAGTGTTTAGGATGATTAATTTTATATTTATATATAAAAATAAACGTCCACTCTGTCATAGTGGGCTTCCAAAGTATGCAACAAAAAATAACTCAATGATGAAACTACTGAAGACCAATAGAGAGGAAAAAAGGACTGTCAAATATAGCCAATGCATTCACTTTTTTTGTAGTGTGATATTCTCGCACTGGATAATCCACCACCACCATCTGTCGTAGCATGTTAGGATAGGCGTTTAATCGATTCGCCGGATAAAGAAGGAATTCACATCATCTTGTGCAACTTTTATTATGAGACAAATACTTAATAAAGACGGCAAGTGAAAATGGCTTTATCACTAAAACGTATGTCATTATAGCCGCATCGATACACGACCCCCGTGTAATTCCATCAAAGAGGTTGGTTCTACTTTTATTCTAATTAAATCTTTTGCCATTGTTTGTATGAATCCCCTTCTTCGTGTGTTTTACAAAAAGAAAAAAAGGGCTATTTTTCTTCGTTACTCCAAGTGTGACAATGACACTACAGCTATTTTGAAATACTGACTTTCTAAAGTATACGCTTTTACTCCTACACACAAATTGTTATAGCTGTATGTATTTTTTTTTTTACTTGTTGATCAATATTATTAGTAATATGTCCAGGTTAACATTATTGGATTTAGGCTTTCACTAATGCCGCACGCCCACATGATTTTTTGGCCTACCGAGCCATAGACAAATATAATCATCAGCATTGCATTAATGCATGCTATTATTAACGATAAGTTTAATTAAGATTCGGCGAGGATATATCCATTATTTTAGACAGGGAAGGATCTTTTACTCATTATGCCACTAACAGGTCTAAACCTAGGGCAGGAGTAGTTCAGAATGGCGATACCAAATGATATCGAAGATTCCTTGCAAAAAACCTCGCATGATGGAAACGCTCGTAGATGTGATAGACTATCTGACGTAAACAATTTCAATGCAATAAGGTAATCGTCTTCCATAAGGACAAGGACAGGAGAGTTTAAGAATTTCTGTAAGGTAATCTGCTGCATTGTCAGTTTTTACGTTTATATTGTTGGAAATAAAAACAAAGGTGAATTGTTGCTGCGATGATTTCACAGATATAACTTTATTCATAAACTTGAGTTATTCTAATCCATGAACGAGTTCTAAACAAAACGTGGTAGGCAGGAAGATAAATTATGACATGAAATTAGAGACTAAGAACTTATTCAGATAATTGAAGAAAATATGCCCCTCACTTTAAGCTTAATGTTATGATCGTCATATTATTATGTTTAGTACCTTTGTTATGAAAATGTGTGCGTGGGGTAACAAGGGGGTTCAATCGTATAATTATTCCGTTCCTACAACCACTTGTATATACATAAGACGATACAATTACCTATTACTTTTGGCAACGTCAATAGTGATGTACATAAAAGAAAATCCGGTCTAGTGAGTGCATAACCGCTAGAATAAAAAAAGATGTATAAAAAGACATGCAAAAAGAAAGCACGAGGGGGGGCTTTTTTTTTATAAAACTCTTAAAAAGTTAAATTATCATCATGCTCAGCAAGTCTTCCCGTTTCAGCTTACTTTTATTTTCTACAATTGTCTTGCTATCCGTGACGGTTACAAATGTAGATGGACAGCCCTTGGATTGTGTCAATAAAAACGGTGCCAGAGGTTCAGGTTCTGTCGGAGACGAATACTGTTCTTATTATAAACGTGAACCCGAAACTACTGAAGATAATGATCTAGTAAAAGAGCCTGATCATAATATCCAAGATACTGTATCGAAAATTTTAAACGGAGATTTCAAACCTCAATAAGTCAGACCAGAATATGCATCTAGATAGGGGGAAGTAGGAAATGGAATAAGAATCGATAATAAAGAATGAATTGCATACAATTAATAATAATGTGAAAGGTGGAGTGTATTGACCGGATTTGGACAGTGATTTGACATTTTGATTCATGCTAAATAACATTACGAATCATCGGCGAGCTCAATTTTTTTTTTTTTGAGCTTTACCATGATCAGATTGGCCGTGTACTTTTTCTTAAAAAAAAAAAACCAGGCAAGTAGAAGACAATTCTATTGTTACGCAAATAAGGGATCACTATTTTTTCGCCAGATCATGTATAAAAAAGCGTAGTGATAACTAAAGAAAAAACAAAGTCTTAATTAAATCACACTTGTCTCATTTCTGCTGGCATGTAAGCTACATAGATATCCCCACACACACACACACACAGTTTTTTCTCTCTTTGTTCGAATGCATAGCTACAACTATATGCCCACAATCAGAGACCTAAAACCTTCTTTCTAATTAACATTACAATAAAGAGGCAACTCTCCAAAAATATAGACATAACAATCAAAATGCATTTGAGAAACTTACAATGAATCTTTTTACTCCTTAACACTGAAAAGTATAATGGCTGTTATATACAACAACAAAAGAAAGGAGACTCTATTCATTTCTTGAAGTGCATCGTGTTACACAAGCCAACCAAAATTTACTTTATTATGCATTATTGATAAAGTAAGTGTTGATCATAAGTGTAACTGAATTTTTAAGAAGCCACATCCCACGGTGATATGTGGACCCCTAGGAAGTGAGGCCACCATGATACCATCATCTGAAACTTTAGGTTAGTATTTGAGCATATTGGATTGGTAACCATGACAGTTTCTAATTGACATAGGCAAGCTACAAGTCAACGGCAGTGTAAATGCTTCCAAAAGTGTTCAGGATGATTTGTTCTACATATATATATAAAAGGAAACGTTCACTCTGTCATCTTGGGCGTCCAAAAATAGAAATGCAACAAGAAACAAATCAATGAAGAAGCCATGAAAGACTAAAAAAGAGAAAAAGGTAGCTAATGTGTGATATACATGGACCGGATCACCATCCGTCGTATTTCATGTTGGTACAAGAGAGAAATACAACATTATTGTTCAATCGGGGTTTTTTTTTATCAGTAAAAGGTCTATATATATAAACGCCGTGTATAATTCCCAACAAAGAGATTTTAATTCCCCCCACTTTTTTCATTCTCTCTTTTGTTATTCTTTGTTTATATAACTCGCCCCCCTTGATATGTGTGTGTATGTGTTTAAGTGAAAAGAAGGTGTACTTTTAAAAAGAAAGGGTTATAGGTTCAAGCGAGAAAATAACGCATTACAACTAAAACCCTTTATTGTGTAATTGTTATATGAATCAGTACAACCCAATGATGGTGGGAGGAGTTTCAAATAACAAGTGAACAATGGGGAAAATAAAAAATAAGTGTGATTTTCCAACCCCACCCCCGACTCCCCCCAAGCTACTACTACAGAACTACTAAATTTTGTTTTGAAGAAAGGGGGGGTGGGGTGGGGTGACCCTTTTTGTTTTTTGTATCTTTTTTTTGATAAAAACCTGTTAAAAGAATATCACTTCAAAAAAAAAAGAGATTTAAGAATAAGCTTTTTTTAAATATATATATATAAAATACTATCGTGACGAAAAGTTGAGGGTTGATCCTTGGACCGGACTTGCCACTATTTTTGGGTTACATAAAAAAAAAGGGGGGGGGGAGGGATGTTTATTGATTACAGATGATATATAAAAAAAAAAGATGGCCTTATCCCACTCAACCATAAAAAAATATTAAGGTTTTTTTTAATCTATGTTCGTACTCGGAAATTTCGGGTCTCTCTTTTTTTTTCTGGTATGATCTTTTTAATAGTTATAAAAAAAAAAAAAGATGGCACATTTTTTTTTTTAATAGTGAAGCACTTTTTATCAAGTGACCGTGCGTTTTTTTTTTGGATGAATATATATATATATAAAAAGTTTGTCCTACCTGTCATGTTTAAAAAGTACACAACAAAAGGGCTATTGTTCTAAATGGTATAAAATAAAAATAAAAAAAATAAAGGTACCCAGGGTTAAAAAGATGGGTAACCCACTCCCTCGGGGGGGAAGGGGGTGGAAATAAAGTTTGAACCCCCCCTCTCACTCACTCTCACTCTCACTCTCTCTTTTACTCCAATCGATGTTGTACATGTAATAATAGAAACCTAGTTCTAAATTTATCCTTTATTGTTGTAAAGAAAGAATGTATATATTTACTTTATGCTGATGGTGGGTTGTGTGTGTGTGTGTATATGTGTGTGGGAGGAGGGTAATAAAAAAAAAAAAGTGAGATATATATATATATGCTACGAGAAAAAAAGAAG
Organism: Mucor mucedo; assembly: GCF_025094135.1. Lineage (NCBI taxonomy): Eukaryota > Fungi > Mucoromycota > Mucoromycetes > Mucorales > Mucoraceae > Mucor > Mucor mucedo. The sequence continues at coordinate 27,722 of NW_026252543.1, read as the reverse complement.
GGATATCTTGGGGGAATATGGTGGAAATAAGAATGCAAAAAAAAAAGAAAAAAAAAACATTGTTGGCTATGTACTTTGTATATATATTGTTGTTGTTTGTTGAAATCCCTTCTTTGTTGTTGTTGTTTCCCCTCATCTTTTTTTATTTTTTTTGTCTTCTCTCCCCCGCACCAACACCCACCCCCGTGTTCTTTTTTTTTGTGTGTGTGTGTGTGTATGTTAATTTTTTTTTTTTCTTTGTGCTCTTTTTTTTTTTTTTTTTTTTTTTTTGATTGTTTGTGGGTTGATTGATTGTTTTGAGTTTACTTGGAGTTACGCTTGACACGCTTGGTAGGTCGTTGAAGAGAAGTGGGAATACTAAAGACGTCATGCATCAGTGGCGTATTCATGTCACCCGTGGTAGCAGATCGAACTCTATTGTTGTTATGAGTAGGAGAGGGAGGTGAAACAGAACTAGAAGTGGCTCGACGAGGACAATAACGATATTCAGGAAACGCTTCTCGATGAGCTAATTTTTCCTGTTCTGCAAGTCCATGCCATGGTCTTTTTTCAATTTCAGATAATTTGCCCCAGCGACGAGATGCACGTCTACATATCAAATACATGTCAGTTTCTTTTAAACAATCAATTTTATTCCTTTACAAGGGGCCTTACTTTGAGATTTCTTCTGCACGAAGCGTAGGGTCTTGTGCCTTTAATGCTTGTCCATAATGACATCGAAACTATTTTTTTCATAGTCAGTAAACAAAAAAAATTTTCAAGTCAACCAATTAGATTAAAAAAAAGAAAGAAAGAAAGGGCCTTACGTGAATCCATGCGTTACGAGGTCTTTTAATATGTGCATTTTTTGTCAAGAACATGCTTTGATCGACATTGGATTTATTGTTTTTATGATGAACCACGGTATGGTGATACATGACATCGGCTAAGCGTTTATGAGACTTGGATGGAGTGTCGGATGGGATGGACTTGAGCAATGATTTGGCAAGATGAGAACCAGGGTTTCGATGATCAGCAGCAGCAGCAGCAGAAGCAGAAGCTGCAGTCATTGTAGGTGACATTGGATCCCCCATTGTGCTACCAGATGTGCTACTACTACTAGTGGAAGGTGAAGGGGATATAATGATACGCGACGTAGCAGCCATACGCTGTTGTTGTTGTTGTTGATATTGATGATGTTGTTGCTGTTGCTGTTGTTGTTGGTGATGAGGACTCACCGTTGTCGTGGCAACTCTGTTGCTAGAGAGGGAGGACGATCGTCGACGCGGTATGGGTATCTGCACATGAGTGGGGGAATAAAATGTCTCTTTCAGGATGGTAAACAAGTGGAGTGGGAATAATAAATTGCTTGTTGGTTCAACAACAAATTGTGGTTTGGGCTCTAGATAAGAAGGAGGATAATACGTCTTGCCAAACACACCATCTGATAATCTCTTGATTTTTGGTGAATCTGGTGAAGGTGGTCTGTTGTCTAATAATATATAAAAAAAAAAGTTTAATTTTTTTTTTTTTCTTGTGTGATTGTGCTTCTCTTTTATATTACCGCAAAGATCTAGAATAGGAGCCAATTCTACTGGAGAGGCACAAGGTGGAGGAGTAGATGTCAAAGTAGGTGATACTCTGCTATAATATGCTGATGTCGATGATGGCGTTGATATTGTTGCGTTAGTAACAGCAGTAATAATAGATGATGAATGCGGCATTTTTGTCTTTTTTTTTTTTTTGACTTTCTTTTTTTTTTGTAGTGGTAGTAGTAGTAGTCTAAAAGAAAGAAAGAAAGAGAGAGAGAGAGAGAGAAAGAAAAAAATATAAAAAAAAAGGAAAAAATAAAAAGGAAATATAAAAAAAAAAAAGGGGGGGAGGGAAGGAACCTTTCCTCTTCTTTTCAATGGACTGGGCTCAACTTTACTCAAAAAAAAAAAAAAAAAAAAGACTGACTTTTAATAAGTATTGTACAATGGACATATACAAACAGAACACACGCATTGCATGTTCCAATCAACTATTATATAAATATACAAGGGGCTTTCCCTTTCTTTTTTTTTATTTATTTATTATCCCCCCATCTTATTTAATCAATTCATCATCATAATAATAATAATAAAAATTCATTGTTTACTCATATTGATTGTTATATAATCTTTCTTTTTTTAAACAATTAACTAATTGAGGAGAGACATTGAGAGAGAGAGAGAGAGGACTTGTTTGATTCGGTTCCGATCATTTTCATTATTTATAATTGACTCCGAGAAAAAGGGCACAATAACGTCACCAGCAACAATAGCCAATCATTTTACATTTGTGTATCCTCATCACTTCGGCATCTCTCCGACGGGGCACACCTTCTTATCCCCCTCCTCCTCCACCTCCTCCCCCCAAAAAAAAAAAAATGACAAAAAGAGTTGTCTTATTCAAAAAGAAAGATACACACGATGCATATGATGAATTATTTACAACTCATGGTTTCTCTACCCAATTCATACCTGTACTGGATCATGTCTCTACACATATTGACAGCATAAAAGATATTTTAACTGCAGGTCCTGAACGTTGGACTGCTCTCATCTTGACTTCTCATCGTTCAGTGCATGCCATGGCAGAAGCTTACAGTCAAATTACCTTCATGTCAGAAGAGACAAAAGCTGCTTGGAATAAATTGCCTGTGTATTTAGTGGGTCCACACACCGCTCATATCTTATCAAATGAATTACCTGCGCTTTTTAACGACCCTTCTCATTGGACAGTAGCACCCAGGGCACTCGAATTACTCCCCCATCTCATGGCTCTACCCAAAGCCGCCGGAGAGCTGCTCTTCCTGGCCGGAGATAAAAGACGGGATTTAATTCCTACAGAATTAAAAGCTGCTGGATTCCACGTGCATGAAATTCAATCGTATGCCACCACTCGTCATGCCAATCTATCCAATCGTCTATCTCAGTTAAACTCATTGTCGTCGTGGTATGTCTATTTTAGTCCTTCGGGTCTTCATTATGTACTCGACTGTATTGACCCTCATCAATTCAATGGTGCTTTATTGGCTGCTATTGGTCCAACAACAGCAGAAGCAATGGAACAAGCAGGTCTTATACCAGATGTTACTTCTTCTGCTCCAGATGCTCAACATTTACTCGATGCCATTGTGCGGTCAATGAAATAAAAATAATAATAATAATCTATAACCGGCTTAAATATACCAAAAAAAGGTTTTTTTTTTTTTTTAATAGTTTTTTTTTTCTATTTATAAAAAGATGACATTGTAGATGTCTTTACGGGTAAATCTTTTCACAACGTCAAAAAAAGGTGCTGAGACATGAGGATGACACTTTCTTATAAATAGAGAGAAAGCGAGAGAAACCTGCTCAATTTTTTTATCATTATACATTCACTCTCTCTCTCTTTATAAGAACCTATGAGACTTTCCTTACTTGCCATCTTGGCTGCTTCACAGTACGTGTTTGCAGCCCCTACTCAAACTACGTCTGCCCCTACTACCACGACGTCTTACATTGCTCAATTCTCTCCTGTCTTTCCCAGTATGCCTGCAGCCACCGGTGTGGTTTCTTCCTATAACGCTGGTCCTTATGATGTCGCTACTGCCTTATCCACTGAGACCTTGAAGGGATACCCTGAACCTTGGGTCTCTCCCGACACTGAAAGCGAAGAAGTCAAAGCTGCCTATAACAAGATTGATTGGTCTCTTGTACCCAAGGCTCCCGTACGTAAACAAACCAGTAAAGGATTCGTACCTGATACCGATGGCCCTAAGGATCCTTATTGTTGGTGGTCAGATACCAATTGTGTTAAACCCAAGATCAATATTCCTCATGATATTTATTCTTGCCCTACCAAGGGTGATTGGGGTTTATCCTATGATGATGGACCTTTTAACCGTTATACCGGTAAAGATGCTAAAACGGAGAACCCATTTGCTGAACCTGCCCTCTATAATTTCTTGGCAGACCATAATAACCAAAAGGCCAACCTCTTTGTAAGTTTATAAAAAAGAATATACAGAAATCAAAATTTTAAAAATTATCCTCCTCCTCCTCTTATAGTACATTGGTTCCAACGTGGCTACGTATCCTGCAGCTGCTAAACGTGCATTCAATGATGGTCATTATATCTGTGTTCACACCTGGTCTCATCCTGCCATGACAACGGTTACCAACAAACAAGCGGTTGCTGAACTTTACTGGACCTTGAAGGCGATCAAGGAAGCGATTGGTATTACACCTAAATGCTGGCGACCTCCTCAGGGAGACGTGGATGATCGATTGAGATCGATTGCTTGGCAAATGGGTATGCGTACGATCTTGTGGGACGAAGATTCGAACGATTGGGATATGCCTGCCCCTGGTGGAGGTAATTTACCTGAGGCTACCGTGAATGGTTACTTTGAAGGTTGGATCGCTGATCAAAAGTCGGGTAAAGAAAAACATGGTCATATTGTACTTGAACATGAATTGAATCATGCTACGGTGAACATGACAATGAAATGGTTGCCTACGTTGCAAACAGTATTTAATGTCATTCCTGCCATGGCATGTAATAATATTACTCAACCTTATTGGGAGACGCAGTATGTTTATCCTACGGTCAATGCACCTGCTGCTACCAATGTCACTAGCTCGGCTGATGCTGCTACAACCACGGATATTACGCTTACTTAGATTAGTTTTTTTTTTTTTTAAAAATAAACTTCTAATTTTACAGAATTCAACATTTTTTTATTTATAGAATATGAAACCTCTTATCAAACATTTTTTTTTGGGGGGCGGACCTTTTCTCTCTCTCTTTCTCTATTATTTTTTTTACATGGTGCATGGTGTAATTACAAGATGGGGTTGTTAGGGAAAAAACAACTTATTAACCTATTCATGAGGGTGACCCCGTTCATCAGTTACCCATAATGTTTATCTCTTATATTATTCATTAGATAATCCTGAGGAGGCTCCATCATCACATGAAATAATGATCAAATTTGACGTTTTACTTGTTTTACCTAATCTTTTTTTTTTTCAGCTAAAATAAACTCACTAAAAAGAAGACAATGAAGGGGGGGGGGCGTCTTTTTTTTTTAAGGGGGGGGGGGGGTTTAGCCCAGCCACCCTATTTTTTTTTTATTTCTTTCTCAGCTATCGGAAGCTTCCGAAAAAAGGGTGAAGATCTATTTTGACAAAAAAAACATCTTTTTGGTTTCATTGTTGTTATTAAAACAAAGGGTTTACTTTTTTCTATCTTTAGTGTCTAGACTTTTTTTTTCTGTGGTGATCTTCTTTAAGGAGAGGCTCATTATACAACTCCCACACATATCGGAAATCCAATTTTTTTTTTTTTTTTTTTTTTAAGAGTGTGTCAGGTGAGGGAAGATAACAATGATTGTCAAAAAAAAAAAAAAAAAAAAATACACACTACCATGTGCTCTTAAAAAATTCGAGCTCCGTCTCTCCTTCTTTTTTAAAAAAAAGAAAAAAGTGCCTCTGTATTCATAAATGGCACAATGAAGAAGTGTAATACAGAGGCAGTTGGGGGTGGCCCGTGAGATTGCCTAAAATCTTTAAATGATATTTTCGACTCTTTTCTCGAGTTCCCTTTTTTTAGCAACAACCTCGTTTTTTAATTTAAAAAAAGGCTACCTGAGAAAAAAAACGTGGTGTAAATCTAAATACAGATAAATTGGACACATTTAGGTTTTAATTTTTTTGTGATGTATTTCATTATTTAATTATCTTGAGCTATTGTATTTAAGCTATAAAAAGATAGGGTCCCGTTATTGTACAGTGTTTCATTTAAGGAACACCTCTTCCCGCAAAGAGAGTTCATTGGAGAAAACATCACCCAGAGAAAAGAAAAAAAAAAACAAGGCACTTAATTTTTTTTTGAAACATTCTTGGCAATCATCTAAAACACAGTGATTTTGACTGTTCTACTGATAAACTTTTTTTCGCCAAAAAAAAAAAAGTTGCATCACCTTACCCACATGATAAATGCCATGCTTTTCTTGACAAACCCCTATTCTAACAGTCAATAAGCGCGGGTAAATCATGTACACAGCCTTTTTTTTGTAAATGATGCGCTCTAAAACTACATTCCAAGTAGAATATAAATCCTTCTCTTTCAAATCCAAAATGAAATGATAAATAGTAGTGAATATATACGACAGATATACGAAAAACACGAAACATTTCATATTTTAGTTAAAAGTCATCCTAGGGGGCCAGACTTTGTCCATTCAACCTGACTCCTTAAAAGTGGGTGGCAACGAGTAAAGTGTCTCATTTTTAAATGGATTTGCATGAATTTAATTCTGTGTGACTGTATCAGATTCTAAGGTTATTCTTACTTGTAGAAACAATCTATAATCTTATTAACTGGTGGTGGCAGTGATGCTCATAATGTATCAGCAGCATATGAAGGGATTCCATGATAGACATCATCAAAGATGCATCATTGAGATGAATGGTCAATGCCGAGAGGAAAATTAGCAAACAAATTACAGGGAATTTAACGTTGCTTTCTTTTATAAAATTTCCCCACTGAAAGTTAGCACAAGTAATTTAAGATCAAACTCACCGAGATCAAGCTCGTGTGGTGGGACGAATTCACTGCAAAAGTGTTTCAAGACAAAAGAACAGATCGTCATGGGCGCAAAGTTTATGTCACAATTATAGGTATGTGTGTGTGTGTGTATATGTGTGTGGGCAATAGTCAACTCTCTCTCTTTTTGTTTTTCTTAGGCGTTTACCTTCAAAGTAAAAAACTGTTATGCCAAACTGGAATCAAATACCAGCCGAAGTGTTAACCGAGATCTTTAAGCTTCTCGATCGTGCTTGTCATGACACACTTGAATGTCAACGAGGGGGTTTTCAGCGGATGCTTGTTTGCAAGCACTGGTGTCGTATTGCTCGAATGTTATTATACAAGGAAGTAACCATGTTGTCTATCAAGCAACACGACACATTTTTATCATGCATGAGCCGTTCCACCACCCACACGAATCAACTCGTCCATTCATTTAAAGCATTTACCGAAATGACCAATGTCAAACTTACCAACGCCAAACTAGAAGAGGATCTCGGTCTCATTTTAAACGTGTTACCCAACCTACAACGAATTGAGGCCGTACCCCAAAGGGCTTCCTTCTTTACCAGACTCTTATTTGAACATCACTCTCTCATAAACCGACCAGCTCAACTGGTTGAAATACCTGGCTTTTGTAAAAATTGTGAACAAGATGCAAGAGCTTATCAATATGTTGTTTGGTTTCTCAAGACAACGCTCCAAAAAATGATTTTACCCGATTGGCACATCATACACTATAACATATCCACCCCATTAGAGGAATTCAAGAATTTAACAAGTCTCGAACTCAGTGTCACTAGTTCTTCCCAAATGTATGATATAGGCACCATTGTGACAAGATGCTCCAACTTGAGTAGTTTACATGTTGTGCGCAGTAACAGGTATGATCCCTATGAAGCTCAAGAAAATAAAGTCATCGATCCAACCCGTGTGCAAGCAATACCCCGTATTGTCCATCTGCAGATCGATGGCACTTTGGTGACTACTAGTCATTCTATCATGCGTCTCATGATGTTGCTATTTCCACGACTTCATTCATGGTTTATGGATACAAACTTGGGCAAATACCCTTATCTTGAATATGAAGGACTAAGCAAAAGGATACCCGTGGAGATTTGGGTTCAATTTTTAAACTATTTGAGCAAGATCCGTAAATTTTATGGTCGCAATTTAGTGATTTGTTCTTTGCCTCAGGTTCTGAAGGGAATATCTACAAGCACTGGGTTCTGTAAAAATATCAAGATACGCTACAATGAACCTTCTTTTGGACAGCGTCCTGTTTTGCATATCAGTTCCCCTACCGCCATTGATTCTTATGATGATAACCTACTTGAAACCGTTGTATCTTATTTTCCAGTCAACGCCAACTTCAATTTACCCCATGTGTCTTTAATCCAACAAATTGGCTTTCAATTAGAACATTTAACTGTGGATTTGGACCAGGTATCCTTACATCATGTCATCACTTATGTAGAGTCAGGACGTGATAAGATAATGACGGGACACTTTATCAACCATATCTTTCAGCATTGTCCAGTCCTAAAAACATTAGTGATCGCTGGAGTGAATTTGGTCTATTGTGACGACGGTACGATGGAGGCGCCAGCATCTTTAAAGCTTCTACATTTTCAAAATTGTAAAATCTACCACGTGATGAATTTTCTGCACGACTTATCGCATCGATTACCCTCTCGATTGGAACTGATGATCATTGATCACTGTGGTTTTTCTTTGAACGAATGTGAATCCACAGCTCATGTGGACATGCCATCGACCCTATTTGGATGTTTATTTTTTTCGACGAGAAAACAGCTTGATATCATGCATTGGAATTTGGCGATCAAGGTGACCAGGGTGTCTAAACCCTCAGTTTACTATCGATTGTATGACCAACATAAATTGCAAACGTTGTCGAACGAAAAAGAATTCAAGATGTGTGCCAAGAACGGACAGACCATCGCTGTGGAAATTACATGTGCTGATATCGAAAAATTGTTGGTGCGAGCCTATGGGATTCAAATACTCATCTTTCCAAAGGAACAAGTTGAATATGAAGATGGTCAAGACTATATCAATTCTTCTCCCGAGTTTCAGCATGTTCAAACAGAAGCCTCTTACCTCCATTCCCTAATTTTTTAAAAAAAACAAACAAACAAAAAGAATAGCAAAAAAAAAAAAAAAAAAAAAAAGTCATCAAAAAGTATAACGGGATATATGATTAGTCTAACTATCAAGGTTTCAATATAATTAATAAATGAAGTATAAAATAGGGTACACTTAAGTCTTGTTACAAAATAATGGAGTTTCATAGTTTTATAATATAATATTATCTTAATTTATTCTTAACTAGACACAAGGCGGGATTAGGAAAGAATATGGTTGGAGATTTTGTTGCGGGGGTATTGGACGTACAACTCCTAAATAAAGCTACACGTGTGTATATGGTTTAATTAAGTCTACCAAAATAGACTTCATTTATCCAATTTAACTTATAGTAACATCAACTTTTTATAGCACTCTTGACAGTAATAATATCCTATTCCATATACAATAAACTCTGAACATACTTGCTGGAAACATGACCCTGTCTTCTCTCATCTGGAAAATTTCAAAGGATTGAATACTGAAGTAAACGACTTTTTTTTTTATGTTCTTTCGTTTTTATTTAGATTTGTAAACTCTGTTACATTACTCTAACTTTTTTTTTTGTTCAGTTGAAATCAGAGGTTTTACTGTCTCTTGGTGTATAGGGAAGCTGCTGCTGTAATGTAGTGCTAATACGTTATTTTACACAAATATTCATGAGAAAAACATGCTGAAGTTTATTTTACTATGTTTTAACATAATTTGAGAAACATACCAGTTGATTTTAAATGGGTTGGCAATTCATCACGAATTCGAAACCTTTTCTACATGAGGCAAACCTGAGAAAAACAAGGAAAAAAAAGCTGGTATTTATATAAAATTAAAACTGACGTCATGGAGTTCATTTATTAGCCAATGAAATCCACCCAAAAAGTAAATTATTCATGCACGCCCTTTTCTTTATAAGTATGACTGACCTCACATCTTTTCCTCCGTACAAAAACTTTTGTTTTGTACGACACAAAGATATCAAGTTATTATAACAATCTCGACAGCTAAAGCAACAACACCGATTTCTCAACCAATTCTGGCTCCCCCTCGACGTCCAAAGAGTATCCTTCCGACCTCGAAAGACATACACGACAACTGCTCATTGGGTGCAGATTCTCAGGAATCTTCCACATCACCTGAGAACTCTAAACAACTTACAGGCCCTCCCGCAAATACCGTAACAACCGTTGACCCACCTTCCCTAATCTGTAAACCAGCAACCAAACGTCCTTTCACTGCTTCTACCATAGTAAAACTGTTTGAAGACAACATTACACGTCAAAAGAAATACACCGGTACAAACACCTCCACCATGAGCCACATCTCTCGGCCATCTACTTTCCACAACGCGATGGAAAACAACACGCTTTCTACAAACCAGTTAACACCTGCCACGTCCCACGATGATATTTCTCCTGACGATATCTCATCTCACCCCCTCGACAAGGAGACTCCCTCATTGAGAAACACCTTTCTTTTTGCAGATACGTCAAATGATTTTGTATCTCAGAGTAGCCTACCTGAGGTAGCTAATAATTCTTCTTTCCGTGATAACGATACACCCAAATGGGCTTTGGACTTGCAAGCTCAGATGAATCGACTTGTTGCCCTTTTCGAAATGACTACAAAAGAAAATTTAACACTCCGTCAGGAACTAAAACTTTCTAATGCTCGCATAACTTCGCTGGAACAAAAACTTTCTGACACTCGACGTGCTGGAAATTTTGATTTTACTGTTCCAGAAAATATTCTTAATAGCTTTGGCAGCAATGCCTCTAAGTATTCAGACACTAACTATTCGGCAAAACAACCGACCACTGGTCACAATACCACTAAAGCTCCTAATGATAATAAAAATGAACCTACTAAGACCTCCTTTGCAGACATGGCAAAAAAGCCGGTCTTGCTGAACAATCCTCGTAAGCGAGTTACGCCTAAGCAACGTAAAGCAGCCGCTCGTATCTTTGAAGCCCCCGCTGCACAAACATCTTCCGATACTTTTCTTTATTTATACTTGCCTAACAAATATCGAATTCGCATCAAGGAATTCCGTCAAAAACTTCGAACCATGGGAATCGATAATGGCCGCATTCTCGATATTCATTATCCAGCTCGTGGCGTGGTGGCAATTTTGATCCATCATAGCTATCGAGAAGAATTAGACTCTATCATAAAGAAATCAAACATTATACCTATTGCAAACTTTAATCCAACTGCAGTTGAACATGTTAACGACACCTCTTTAACTCACCTTACGGCGGATGAACGATCAGCGAAGGCAGTCGAGTTTCACCAAAATCGTCTCATCAGAGGTCTGAAGTTTATTCGAATTTACCTTCGCCGATCAGTGGCCCGAACCTTCGTCAATCGAGGATGGATTACCGAAGAACAAGCACATCAGGTGCTTACTGATCTCCACAAGGGACCTACCCATAGCAACAAATCTAACAACGATTCCAATACACCAAATAAGGACAACGACGACAGTTACCATTTTGGGACTAATGGATCTAGTAAAGAATTTGAGAAGGGTAGTGATAACACACAACCAAGCAGCAACGTCCACGAACAGATGGATATTGAAGACGAATCGTATAATAACTCCTTGCCTGGTGTCGGTCAACCAGCCCCCCGCCAATAAATGAGTACCTCTACCGATACCTCTCCCCCTATGCCAATATATGATCACGCTATGACTAACCATAATATTATGCCTACTAATTACCCTATGCACTCATCTGGCGACCATCATACTCAACCCGCAACCATACACAGGCAACCTAACCGACCTCACTTTAAAAGCACCAACCTCAAAATTGGATCTCTTAACTGTCGAAGTTTAGCTTCAACCTCAAACCCACGCTCTCGACAGAAATTCAATCGTTATCTACGCTCCCTCAAATATGACATACTCAATTTCCAGGAAGTCCGAACAGAAGACAGTGCGATCATCGACATACTGAACATGGAACTACAAACTAAAGACTCAATTTGGACACCACACGTCGGAATCGTTAGTTTCAACCCCATGATTCGAATCACACCCATCTTCATCACTATGTCCAAACACGCTGTATTTGTAAAAATACATCACATTAATCACCACTTTGAACCAATATTTTTACTCAACTTGTACGCTCCCAGCCAACCGGGCCCAAAAAAACAATTCTATAGCGATATAATGGCATTGCCTCTATTTAAAGATGATCGGGATATAGAACATTTTACTAAATATTCTAACTTCTTGATCACAGGTGATTTCAACTATCATCACTATACCTCACAACGAACAACACAATCATCCCCACCAAATCCTATCTACTCTTGGAAACAAACAATAGGTCAATTTCTACATGATTGTATCAATACAGACGATGTAAGCGAACTTTTTTCTATTGACAACCCACACGTCACATTCAGTCGAGGTAACTCCCGCACCACCATCGACTACATTTTTGCTTCTCTAGCCATCAAAGCCAGTATGACTTCATCCCAAGTCAATTTTATCAACTCTGATTGGACTGATCATGCTCTACTCTCCATTGATCTCACCATGGTGAGCAAAAAACACGGAAAAGGCATATACCGAGCCAATCCGACATTGGCCAAGAACAAACGCTTTGTCGAACAGCTAAACACACTGCTTCAAGAATTGAAACCAGATCCCGCCCAACAGCCCCACAATTCTCCTCAAAAAGAATGGGACGCCATGAAACGAGAAGTGCGACGGTTTTGCCAACGATTCAGTCGATATTACTGCCAATGGCGACATAAACAAATTAACAGACTTCAACTACGCCGATCCCAAATTATCTTTAAGCACTCCCACAATCCTGCCAGAATAAATCAATTACTACCCACCGTAGAACAACAATTGGGAATTCTTCAACAGGAGGTGGCAGAAATCGATGCAATTCGAGCTGGAAAACATTGGCGTGAACAAGGCGAAACCTCTGCCGGATTTTTAAAACGAACAATCCAACAAAGGGAACAACAACGAACTATGAACACAGTCAAGCACCCCGTTTCGGAAGAATTATGTCATACTGAAAAGGATATCCAGGAAGCAGTTAGAGCATTTTACCAGGACCTGTTCAACCCAGAACCGATCCGAGAGGCATCGGTCACGAAAATATTGTCACATATCACTGATGAATACAAAATCAGTCGCGATACTGCTACAGGACTAATGCAACCATTCATGATTGACGAAATACTAGAAGGTGCCAAACGATCCCCATCCAAAAGTAGCCCTGGTCTAGACTCTATTCCCTATGAAATATTGGCCCTCATATTAGTAGATCCCTATTTTAGTACCTTATGTGTCACTATATTCAATACCGCACTCACACAATCAATCTTTCCGGAAAGTTGGATGAAAACATCTATGGTACTTTTACCTAAAAAAGGAGACTTGACCCAATTGAAATACTGGCGTCCAATTGCTCTAATCAACACGGACAGCAAAATCTTCACTCGCCTATTGAACTCCCGAATGATGGAATCAGCTGTCGACATCCTCAGCCCACAACAACTAGGCTTTATGCCCGAACGATTTATTGGAGATCATGGCCTTACTCTCCAATTAGCTATCGAACACGTCAAACACCAAATACCACACGATGAAGAAGATTATCATTGCGTCGGACTACTTCTAGATCAGGAAAAAGGGTACGATCGAGTATCTAAAGACTACTTGCGCGCCACTTTAACAGCTTTTGGATATCCCACACCACTTATCAATACCTTGACTGGTCTGTTTTTCAACACATCCATTCAAGTCAACATTAATGGTCATCTTACCACTCCCATCCAACAAAATCGAGGCTTAAGACAGGGTGATCCCATTTCACCACTTCTGTTTAATCTAGCTTTTGACCCGTTCCTGAAATCAATTAGTAATCATCCCACATATGCCGGCTTGTCTTTTACAACACCAATCCCGAATGATGCCTCTACCAATGGCATGCGGTCCAACGACACCTTACCGGTAAATGAAGAATCACTTCCCCGTCCACTACGGCTATGCGTCTACGCTGATGACACACTGATTATATTGAAGAATCAAAACGACTTCCGGATACTTCAGGACGCCTACTCCACCTATAGTGAAGCATCTAATGCCAAACTTAATTATGCCAAAACCGAAGCCTTCTCACTGAATGGTAAACCTACAGAATACTGGAAACACTTTCTGAAAGATCACGATATCACTCAATGGCACTCACAGTCTTCACCAGCACCCCTACGCTACCTGGGTTTCCAACTATGCTTTTCCATCCCCCAACGCAATAATTATGTTGACACCATAATCCAAAAGATTCAAAACGCCTGTAACATCCACAAACAGCGACAACTCTCAATTCGTGGTCGAGCTACTGTTTTAAATTCATTAATCTACTCAACTCTGTGGCACGTTATTCGACTATTTCCTATGACTAAAGCCCAAATTGCCAAGATTCAATCAGTTGGATACCAGTTTCTCATGTTCCGGATGTTTCCTAAACTCAAGCTAGCAACACTACAGAAACCCAGGAACCAGGGAGGAATAGGAGTCTTGGATATTGCTACGCAACAAAAAGTACTCCAATGGCGCTGGCTACAACCATTACTGGAAGGATTTCGATCACATACTGCTTGTCCACCAGAATTATACAAACTTTTAAAATTTGGCTTACGATCCTACAATGGAAATGTACAGCACCATCTTCTCCCACTACTTTTACCCAAATACCGGTGCCCCTCTCTCATCCAGCACTTCAACCCTTTCACCAACATCTTTCAAGCTGTGGACTCTATCCCAAGAGATCTGACCAGCCTAAAAATCAACAAACATACCTGTCTCCTACTCCCTCTTACTGCTATCTGGATCCCCAACGATCCTACAAACCCTGAAGATATCTTCCTCAACAAACCAGGAACCAACAAACTGTTTGCACATCAACTGTTCCGCATTGATGACAGCCATTCTCGCATCATCCGTAAAACCCATACCACAATTACACAACATCCCAATCTGATCAAAAACTTCTTCCGACTATTGGATCGAAACAACATCATGCTAAATTTATTTTTCATTCGACAATGCCTCCCCCCGGATACCCCATTCAACTCGGACTCTACAATATCACCCGAACAAGATTGCCTAGATCTAACACCAGTTGTAGAACATATGTTGACTCCTTTCTACGACAGTATCAAACAATTTTCTGGTATCCGAATCAACATCAATAGATTAGTCAGAGCCCTCATGACAACCAAACCAAACCCTCCAGTTCCACCAAATGCTCATCCCACAATCACAGCCTGGACAAAATTCTGGAAAATCAGCTTACACCCAACCCTACGCAACATATGGTACCGACTGATACACAACAAGGCCCCGGTCAAATCGTTTCTACATCGGATCTTTCCAGACCTTCATTCCAGTCCTAACTGTGATATCTGCCCAGGTACAATCGCAAACTCTGAACACGTTTTCGTTACCTGCCCACCAAGATGGGCTGTATGGACTTCAATCTTACTCCTCTTTAACCTGCTTCAAGACATCTCTGAGGCCGAACAACAAGCAATCATTGTCCAAGGTATCTTTCAACTAAAGTTCCAAGGACTCATCACCACCATGCCCCACTGTAACTTCACACAACTACTTGGAGCGACTTTACACTCGCTCTGGCTATCACACCTCAATGCCATTTTCCGTGACATTCCGTTTCACATCGAATCAACTACTCAACGCATCCAACAAAAGATCACTTGTCTTCTCATTGAACAAGAAGAGGACATGGACCAACTACACCCAACATAACAAAAAAAAAAAAAAATAGAAAAGAAGAAACCCAAAAAAATCCCTAACAACAATCCCGAACACATTCCCCTCATTAATTCCCACCCCTTACATATTATTTCATAGTCACTCAACCATAAGAACCAATAATATTTGAATTCTGGTTGTTGACCTTAAACAATAAAGACTTAGCCTCTTTCATAAAAAAAAAAAAAAAAAAATCTCTCTCCAAATCCTCACCAACCAATCATCACTGACCAACGCTATGACTTTCTGACTTCTCATCTCGTAACCCATTCATGCAAAACCGACGGCCTAGCTGAAATTCAATTCGAAATCATGCTAATCTGTCAAATTGATCTTTTTATTTACTTTTATTATTTACAAACAAACCCTTTCCCCTTTTTTTAATTTTCCTCCTTATGAGGCTTTAATTTTTAACAACACACCCCCCAAATCCTCATATTCGTATCCAAACATTGCCCGATTAATGGGATCTTGATACAATATTTTAATAAGCGATTATTAATAAACTTCTAATGTTAAGACTTAACCAACCGCGCGAGGTTAATACCGAGTAAGGTCGCGCGCGAAAAAATCAGCCCTTTTATACACTTTTTTCCTGCAAGCCAAGCCACATTCCTCACAATTCTTAATCTACCTACCTACAGCAATCAAAAACTATCCTATCGAAACGCCCACATATCTTAATTAACCAAAAATCTATTTTCATTCCTCCTGGAATTCTAAATTGCTTTTGGAAGATTCATTCCCACCCTCAACAAACAAAAAAAAACCAACCCAAAAAAAATAAAATAATCAAACCAACAATGGCACCTCCTAAACAGAAGAACGCTTCTGTTATGGATACCCTCCCCCCAGCTGATCGGGTAACATTAGCAAACTTTGAAACATACAAAAGCTCAATTACGTGTCCAAAATGTATCAACAAAGGTACAATTATTTACATTGGTAACACTAATGCCAGCAACCCCCACCCATTGTTCTCATGCACAGCATGTCAACAAAAAATATCAATTTCATCTATGCAGCATGAAATCACTCAAGCGAAAGCATCGGGAGCAATCCCCATAGATGTACCTTACCCCACACCTGAAGCACCAATAACAACAACCACCAAAAAGACTTCGCAACAAAATAAACGCACTAGAGTAGAAAGCGACGATAACTTGGAAATGACACGCAGCAAGTCAACGCCAACAAAAAACAGCAAAAATAACAACATCAACGACAGCACCTTGACAACTATACTGGAAACGGTGAAAGCTCTCCAACAACAAGTGGAGGAACTTAAAAAGGAGAACGCCCAAATGAAGCTCCAAATGCAATCATCTAACGAGAGAAATGCACAACTCCAAAAAGAAAATTTAGCGTTATCAAAAAATAAAATGCTAAAGGATCTGCAACAACAACAACAACAACAACAACACCAAAAAGGGGAATATGATACGAGAATGGAAGAAGATACGGAGGAATTCCCCCCTCTCTCCAACAACCAGGGATCATCAGCATCCAAATATGCGCATGCATACAATTCAACTATGCAGGATAAAATTCGTAACACAAACACTAAAGAAAAAACAAAAAATAATAATAACAACATAAAAAATTTAAAAACAATACTACTAAACCCAAAAAAAATATTAACATTGCAGGTGCCATTAGAGCATTCACTGCCCCTAACAACGACAACCAAGGATACACATATGTGTATTATCCAGCAAAATCGCGAATTAGCCGAAAGCAACAACGCAGCAACTTGAAAAAATTGGGAGTCATTAATGGCCGTATTTTGGATATCCACTACCCAGCCAGAAATGTAGTAGCGCTATTAGTACATGTCAATTACAAACAAGAACTTATAGACACGCTCCTGAAATCAAAAGTATCAAATATAGAAAAATACGATCCAACTAACCCCTCAACCATTTCCGACCCTCAGTACAATGATACTAGTATAGAGGAAAAAACAAAACTTGCAGAAAAGAAGCATAATGAACGCATTGTCCGTGCATTGCCATTCATCCGCAACCATATCTCTCGTTCCGTAGCAGCATTTTTCGTAAAGGAAAAATTAATAACAACAGAACAACATGAAAATTTTATCACCGAATGGAATAAAAAATTCGAACAACAAACAAATAAACAAAAAAATAATACCAATACACCCACACCAAACAATACTACTGCCAGCAATAAAACAGCTACTCCCTCTCCAACTGAAAAGAAAGATGAAAGTACCCCTGAAAATAATAATCTACCAACAGAACAACAAACAACAGAAATGGATGAAGCATTATGAAGAGGAAACTCAACATAAGCTGCATAAACGCCAATGGTAAACTCCGCGAGGAAGCCATTGACTCTACTATATTCTACTGTAAAAACACCGACCTATTATTTATTACTGAAACCTGGCTGCCACCATCAGCCTCTAATTTACCAACTGACTGGACTCAATATCACCAATATGGACATCCAGTCTCTAATTCTTACCGTCATGAAAGGGGTATATCCTTATTTATTAACCCCAATCTAAAATATGAAAAACTTTATGTGGATACAACAAAATCCGAATACTACATTATCTGCACAATAGATAACTTAAAAATATACTGTCTCTACTTACCCCCCACACCTTCCTTAGAAAATAACCTAGCAATTCAAATTATAGAATCCATTCCTTTATCATCAAATGTCATTATCTGTGGTGATCTCAATGCACGTATGGGTAAAGTCACTGGTGATAGTCGATGGAACACTAGGGGAACAAAATTATGCAAAATTATACGCGACTACGGTATCATTAACTGGAATGCTAAACTACAATACAAAAAATATACACGAATTAATTTTCAGGTACATAACAACACAACAGAAAATAGCATTGTCGACTATTTTCTTAGCCCACAAGACTTACAACAACCCACCCTCGATATTCGTGATGATCTTGCTATCCTTGGATCCGATCATAAATTGATGACCTTATCATTTATATGGGATAATTTAAAATCAACCGAATCAGAAAACAAACAACAACAAAGAAAAAGATGGAAAATCAACAGACTCATCGACCATGATGTAGCAACTGCATATATTACCACTTTCAAAAACCAAATCCAAGAAAAAAACTTGATCAACAAACTGACAGCATACCAAACATATCTTGCAACAATCGCAGATATTTCATCCACAATTATAGAAAATCGACAAGAAAACATCGACACAATCGAATACTTTACTGAAGAACTATACAATATAATTTACTACTCACTTGATACTATTATCACAGAAGCAGACTACAGGCCGAAAAACTGGAAATGGTTCTGGAATAAATCCCTACAAGGCCGAGCAAACTTTAGACAAGCCTGTTACACACGATGGCGTAAATCAATTGGATTCCAATCGGGTTTATGGTGGAGTAGGTATAAGGCAGCTGACCGAGATCTAAAGAAAGAAGTCAAACAAGCGCGCACAGCAGCATACCATAAATTTTGTGAAAAATTGGATGATGATCCCACTGCTGCCATTCCAATTGTTAAAAGAATAATACAATCAAAAAACAAAAACACACATAGGTATACAACTGAAGAAGGCCCACAACATGCTGTTGACTCTATGGCACAGTATCTAGAGGGTATATTCGACGGAAGAAACCTACCACAACCTCAAAACAATATAATACATACTACTAATAATACTAATACTACTAACAATCCTAATACCAATACAACAGAACCTATTAATACCTATGATTTTCATGACTGCCCCTTCACAGAAAATCATATCTACAACGCTATTAAAAGGCTTCCCAATAAAAAGAGTCCGGGCAGCGATCACATCACATCCGAAATGATCAAACCCATCATCGACTCTACCTCAACAATACTAAACCACCTATTCCGAATAAGCTGGATTACTGGATACACACCCGCAATATGGCGTCAATCCCAAATTGTCCCTATTTATAAAGGTGCCGGTGATCAAACACAGCCCAGCAATTATAGACCTATCAGCCTGACATCAACGTTCAGAAAAGTCATGGAATATTGCATCCAAGATCATTTATACCAACAAACAAATTCATCAGCATACAACAAGGAGGGTTCAAACCCAAATTGTCTGCCATGGATCACGCCGTAGTGCTTGATGAATTAATGCATCGATTTAAAATCAACAACAACAACACCCCTCCAGCAGTAATTACACTTGACGTTGCAAAAGCATACGATCAATGCCCACGTAATACAATCTGGAATACTATGCACAACAAAAACTGCAATCCTAGACTACTAAATATTCTGAAAAATTTATTCGACCAAGTCAACATACAAGTCATCAATGGAAATCACCAATCCTATAAATTTCAACCAATCACTGGAGTACTACAAGGCAGCGTTCTCAGCCCCCATCTATACTCTATATTTATCAACTCGCTTCCTCAACAATTGAGTGAAATTCATCAATCCAATAATCTACAAGATATCAACTGCCTATTATTTGCCGATGATGTTGTCCTGATATCACCTCCAAATAAAATGCAGCATCTTTTAGACCTATGTGAAGAGCATTCCTTACTGAATGGATATCGATGGTCGCCAACAAAATGCACCGTCATATCATCTCCAACATACTCAACAACATTTACATTATACAACACTGATCTACCAACCGCCCCCACAGTGAAATACCTGGGTCTTCAATTCAACCACCTTGGAATGGACACCCAAGCATTCATCAATAACCTCAAACAAAAAGTCAACAACAGCATGCATCGAATCCATCAAATTGGTGCCCGCACAAATGGCTTTTCTTTATTACTTTCCATCATTATATACAAGCAATTTATCCGACCAAAAATCGAATATGGTTTGTGTATATCTAATTTCAAAACAACTAACTTTGCAGCTCTGGAACGCCTTCAAGATGACTGTCTTCGGATGATTGTCGGCGGGTTTACCAACTCATCTGTCAAATCACTACGGGTTATGGTCAATCTTCCAAGTATGGTCGAACGATGGTACACACTAAACTCCAAATACTTAATCCGCTCCGCTTCTCTCCCATCCGATTCATTAATCCACAAAATTATTCAATCCAACACAAGATATAGCAAGCTAAACCTAATCAAAAACAAAAATCCAATATTCCAAGCACTACAACAAGATAACTCTCCCAACTCCATCTTTACAAAACTTACTCACACAATCTCTTCCTACAGATCTGACGCCATCATCAATTCTTCGGAAAAGATGATACAAGGCTGCAGATCTGATTTAAAAATAGATCCAATCCTCACAATTCCTATGACTAGAAAAGAACGTAGGCGACTCCTTAGGTGGCGCATGAATTGGTTACCTGGTGGAAAGCCGAATTGTCACTGTGGCGGTCACATGAGTCGAAATCACTTGCTTGTATGTCCAGCTATCCCCGAGACATACTGGGAAAATATTCAACGTGGTTTCCATAATGATATCAACCCAATCGACGCAATATTAAAATCACTCCCAACTAACAAGCCCAAGTCCATCACTGAAAAACAAAATCTAATAATCAAATGGCAACCTCTCTGGACCGACCTCCTCAACATTCTATTCCTCGTTGATCAGATCTGTCACAAAACCCAAGAAACTTTCGTCGATGAACCCGATCCTGGTGTTCTCTTCTACAAGTGGATTATGGAATAGTGCATTGTAAAAAAAAAAAAAAAAAAAAAAAAAAAAAAAAAAAAAAAATATACAGGGCAAAAAAAAAAAAAAAAAAAAAAAAAAAAAAAAAAAAAAAAACCCTCTTACGCACAACACTTTCCCCCGCTTACTATTACGTCACTCAAATCCGCTCCCACACTAATAACACTCAATCTCTCTCCAAATCCTCACCAACCAATCATCACTGACCAACGCTATGACCTTTCTGACTTCTCATCTCGTAACCCATTCATGCAAAACCGACGGCCTAGCTGAAATTCAATTCGAAATCATGCTAATCTGTCAAATTGATCTTTTATTTACTTTTATTATTTACAAACAAACCCTTTCCCCTTTTTTTAATTTTCCTCCTATGAGGCTTTAATTTTTAACAACACACCCCCCAAATCCTCATATTCGTATCCAAACATTGCCCGATTAATGGGATCTTGATACAATATTTTAATAAGCGATTATTAATAAACTTCTAATGTTAAGACTTAACCAACCGCGCGAGGTTAATACCGAGTAAGGTCGCGCGCGAAAAAATCAGCCCTTTTATACACTTTTTTCCTGCAAGCCAAGCCACATTCCTCACAATTCTTAATCTACCTACCTACAGCAATCAAAAACTATCCTATCGAAACGCCCACATATTTTAATTAACCAAAAATCTATTTTCATTCCTCCTGGAATTCTAAATTGCTTTTGGAAGATTCATTCCCACCCTCAACAAACAAAAAAAACCAACCCAAAAAAATAAATAAAATAATCAAACCAACAATGGCACCTCCTAAACAGAAGAACGCTTCTGTTATGGATACCCTCCCCCCAGCTGATCGGGTAACATTAGCAAACTTTGAAACATACAAAAGCTCAATTACGTGTCCAAAATGTATCAACAAAGGTACAATTATTTACATTGGTAACACTAATGCCAGCAACCCCCACCCATTGTTCTCATGCACAGCATGTCAACAAAAAATATCAATTTCATCTATGCAGCATGAAATCACTCAAGCGAAAGCATCGGGAGCAATCCCCATAGATGTACCTTACCCCACACCTGAAGCACCAATGACAACAACCACCAAAAAGACTTCGCAACAAAATAAACGCACTAGAATAGAAAGCGACGACAACTTGGAAATGACACGCAGCAAGTCAACGCCAACAAAAAACAACAAAAACAACAACAACAACGAAAGTACCTTGGCATCTATACTGGAAACCGTAAAAGCTCTCCAACAACAAGTGGAAGAACTTAAAAAAGAAAACACACAAATGAAGCTCCAAATGAAAGCAGCCAACGAGAGGAGCATACACCTCGAAAAAAAGAACTTGGCTCAATCAAAAAATGAAATGCTAAACGATCTGCAGCAACAACAACAACAACAACAACACCAAAACGGGGAATATGATACGACAATGGAAGAAGATATGGAGGAATTCCCCCCTCTCTCCAACAACCAGGGATCATCAGCATCCAAATATGCACATGCATACAACTCAACTATGCAGGATAAAATTCGTAACACAAACACTAAAGAAAAAACAAAAAATAATAATAATAACATAAAAAACTTAAAAAACAATACTACTAAACCCAAAAAAATATTAACATTGCAGGTGCCATTAGAGCATTTACTGCCCCTACCAACGACAACCAAGGATACACATATGTGTATTATCCAGCAAAATCAAGAATTAGCCGAAAGCAACAGCGCAGCAATTTAAAAAAATTAGGAATCATTAATGGCCGTATCTTGGACATCCACTACCCAGCCAGAAATGTAGTAGCGCTATTAGTACATGTCAATTACAAACAAGAACTTATAGACACGCTCCTGAAATCAAAAGTATCAAATATAGAAAAATACGATCCAACTAACCCCTCAACCATCTCCGACCCTCAATACAATGATATTAGTATAGAGGAAAAAACAAAACTTGCAGAAAAGAAGCATAATGAACGCATTGTCCGTGCATTGCCATTCATCCGCAACCATATCTCTCGTTCCGTAGCAGCATTTTTCGTAAAGGAAAAATTAATAACAACAGAACAACATGAAAATTTTATCACCGAATGGAATAAAAAATTCGAACAACAAACAAATAAACAAAAAAATAATACCAATACACCCACACCAAACAATACTACTGCCAGCAATAAAACAGCTACTCCCTCTCCAACTGAAAAGAAAGATGAAAGTACCCCTGAAAATAATAATCTACCAACAGAACAACAAACAACAGAAATGGATGAAGCATTATGAAGAGGAAACTCAACATAAGCTGCATAAACGCCAATGGTAAACTCCGCGAGGAAGCCATTGACTCTACTATATTCTACTGTAAAAACACCGACCTATTATTTATTACTGAAACCTGGCTGCCACCATCAGCCTCTAATTTACCAACTGACTGGACTCAATATCACCAATATGGACATCCAGTCTCTAATTCTTACCGTCATGAAAGGGGTATATCCTTATTTATTAACCCCAACTAAAATATGAAAAACTTTATGTGGATACAACAAAATCCGAATACTACATTATCTGCACAATAGATAACTTAAAAATATACTGTCTCTACTTACCCCCCACACCTTCCTTAGAAAATAACCTAGCAATTCAAATTATAGAATCCATTCCTTTATCATCAAATGTTATTATCTGTGGTGACCTCAATGCACGTATGGGTAAAGTCACTGGTGATAGTCGATGGAATACTAGGGGAACAAAATTATGCAAAATTATACGCGACTACGGTATCATTAACTGGAATGCTAAACTACAATACAAAAAATATACACGAATTAATTTTCAGGTACATAACAACACAACAGAAAATAGCATAGTCGACTATTTTCTTAGCCCAAATGACTTACAACAACCCACGCTCACTATTCGCGATGATCTTGCTATCCTTGGATCCGATCATAAATTGATGACCCTATCATTTATGTGGGATAATCAAACATCAGCCGAACCAGAAAACAAAGAGCAACAACGAAAAAGATGGAAAATCAACAGACTCATCGACCATGATGTAACAAACGCATATATTACAACTTTCAACAATCAAATCCAAGAAAAAAACTTGATCAACAAATTAACAACCTTCTCAACATATCTTGCAACAATCGCAGATATTTCATCACTTCTAATAGAAAACCAACAAAATAATATTGATACTATTGAATACATTACCGAAGAATTCTACAATTCTATATATTACTCACTTAACACTATAATAACAGAAGCAGATTACAGACCTAAAAACTGGAAATGGTTCTGGAATAAGTGCTTACAAGGTCGAGCCAATTTTAGACAGGCATGCTATACTCGATGGCGTAAATCCGTTGGATTTCAATCCGGTATATGGTGGAGTAGATACAAAGCAGCAGATCGAGAATTGAAAAAAAATATTAAACAAGCCCGCACTGAAGCATATCAGAAATTTTGTACAAAATTAGACGAGGATCACACTGCAGCAATACCAATTGTCAAAAGAATAATCAACTCAAAAAATAAAAACACGCATCGATACACTACCGAAGAAGGACCCCAACATGCTGTCAATTCAATGGCACATTACCTCGAGGGTATATTTGATGGTAGAAATTTACCGCAACCACAAAACAAAATAATACATACTACTAACAACACTAACACTAATAATAATAATCCACACACTAATATCACAGAAACTTTTAATACTTATGATTTTCAGGACTGCCCATTTCAAGAGAATCATATCTACAACGCTATTAAAAGGCTTCCAAACAAAAAGAGTCCGGGCAGCGATCACATCACCTCCGAAATGATCAAACCCATTATCGACTCATCCACAACTATATTGAAATTACTCTTCCGCATTTGCTGGATTACTGGATACACACCTGAATTATGGCGACAATCACAAATTGTTCCCATCTACAAAGGTGCAGGTGACCAAACAATGCCCAATAACTACCGACCAATCAGCTTGACGTCTACATTTCGAAAAGTAATGGAATACTGCCTCCAAGATCAACTATACCAGCAAACAAATTTCATTAGTATACAGCAAGGAGGATTCAAACCCAAATTGTCTGCCATGGATCACGCCGTGGTACTGGATGAATTAATGCATAGGTTCAAAATTAACAACAACAACACCCCACCTGCTGTCATCACACTGGACGTTGCGAAAGCATACGATCAGTGCCCACGTGAAACAATCTGGAACACCATGTATAACAAAAACTGCA
Organism: Mucor mucedo; assembly: GCF_025094135.1. Taxonomy (NCBI): domain Eukaryota; kingdom Fungi; phylum Mucoromycota; class Mucoromycetes; order Mucorales; family Mucoraceae; genus Mucor; species Mucor mucedo. Next base: position 2,251 of record NW_026252543.1, on the reverse strand, counting down.
ACCATAGACTATTAAATATCTTGAAAAATTTATTTGATCAAGTTAACATTCAAGTCATCAATGGAAACCACCAATCACCAAACTTCAAACCAATCACTGGAGTATTACAAGGTAGTGTCCTCAGCCCTCACCTGTATTCCATATTCATCAACTCGCTTCCTCAACAATTGAGTGAAATTCATCCATCACATAATCTACAAGATATCAACTGCCTTTTATTTGCCGACGACGTTGTCCTGATATCGTCCCCAAATAAAATGCAACATCTATTGGACCTATGTGAGGAGCATTCATTACTGAATGGATACCGATGGTCTCCAACCAAGTGCACTGTCATATCATCTCCTACTAACAATACTACTTACAAATTATATAACACTAATCTACCAACAGCAGAAACGGTCAAATACTTGGGTCTACAATTCAACTATCTTGGAATGGACACTCAAGCATTTATAAACAATCTCAAACAAAAAGTCAACAACAGCATGCATCGAATCCATCAAATTGGTGCCCGCTCAAATGGCTTCTCTTTATTACTCTCTATCACTATATACAAACAATTTATTCGACCCAAAATCGAATATGGTCTATGTATATCTAATTTTAAATCAACTAACTTTGCAGCTCTGGAACGCCTTCAAGATGATTGTCTTCGGATGATTGTTGGCGGGTTTACAAATTCATCTGTCAAATCACTACGAGTCATGATCAACCTTCCCAGCATGGTCGAACGATGGTACACCCTGAACTCTAAATACCTCATCCGAGCTGCTTCTCTCCCATCCGATTCCTTAATCCACAAAATTATTCAATCCAACACAAGATATAGCAAGCTAAACCTAATCAAAAACAAAAACCCAATATATCAAGCACTACAACAAGATAACTCCCCCATCTCCATCTTTACAAAACTTACTCACACAATCTCTTCCTACAGATCTAACGCCATCATCAATTCTTCGGAAAAGATGATACAAGGCTGCAGATCTGATTTAAAAATAGATCCAATCCTCACAATTCCTATGACTAGAAAAGAACGTAGGCGACTCCTTAGGTGGCGCATGAATTGGTTACCTGGTGGAAAGCCGAATTGTCACTGTGGCGGTCACATGAGTCGAAATCACTTGCTTATATGTCCAGCTATCCCCGAGACATACTGGGAAAATATTCAACGTGGATTCCATAATGATATCAACCCAATCGACGCAATATTAAAATCACTCCCAACTAACAAGCCCAAGTCCATCACTGAAAAACAAAATCTAATAATCAAATGGCAACCTCTCTGGACCGATCTCCTCAACATTCTATTCCTCGTTGATCAGATCTGCCACAAAACCCAAGAAACTTTTGTCGATGAACCCGATCCTGGTGTTCTCTTCTACAAGTGGATTATGGAATAGTGCATTGTGAAAAAAAAAAAAAAAAAAAAAAAAAAAAAAAAAAATATACAGGGCAAAAAAAAAAAAAAAAAAAAAAAAAAAAAAAAAAAAACCCTCTTACGCACAACACTTTCCCCCGCTTACTATTACGTCACTCAAATCCGCTCTCACACTAATAACATTCAATCTCTCTCCAAATCCATCTTTTCCTCCGTACAAAAACTTTTGTTTTGTACGACACAAAGATATCAAGTTATTATAACAATCTCGACAGCTAAAGCAACAACACCGATTTCTCAACCAATTCTGGCTCCCCCTCGACGTCCAAAGAGTATCCTTCCGACCTCGAAAGACATACACGACAACTGCTCATTGGGTGCAGATTCTCAGGAATCTTCCACATCACCTGAGAACTCTAAACAACTTACAGGCCCTCCCGCAAATACCGTAACAACCGTTGACCCACCTTCCCTAATCTGTAAACCAGCAACCAAACGTCCTTTCACTGCTTCTACCATAGTAAAACTGTTTGAAGACAACATTACACGTCAAAAGAAATACACCGGTACAAACACCTCCACCATGAGCCACATCTCTCGGCCATCTACTTTCCACAACGCGATGGAAAACAACACGCTTTCTACAAACCAGTTAACACCTGCCACGTCCCACGATGATATTTCTCCTGACGATATCTCATCTCACCCCCTCGACAAGGAGACTCCCTCATTGAGAAACACCTTTCTTTTTGCAGATACGTCAAATGATTTTGTATCTCAGAGTAGCCTACCTGAGGTAGCTAATAATTCTTCTTTCCGTGATAACGATACACCCAAATGGGCTTTGGACTTGCAAGCTCAGATGAA
>NW_026252542.1:0-42768 GCF_025094135.1 Mucor mucedo | reverse complement strand
TGAAGATTTGTAAAAAATAAATCAAACTTACAAGGCATTATTAACCAAATAAAAGTGGGTATTCATACTATCATAATTGCAGATGTTGACAATACAACGATAGTACACTTATCCAGTACAAAGAGGCTGTAAGAAGATAAAAACCAAAATAACATCCAACCCGTTTTCTGGTTTATTAGTACAAAATAGAGGGGGGAAATAATTTCCTTATAAATAAAAATACGTCATCATTTTATTATTTAAAGGGTCATATCGAATCAATTCTGTCTATAAAATAAATGCTATGAATTTAATTGGAAGTATTTATAAGAAGTATAATTAATATTATAAAACAGAACAGTTTTTAAGTCCAGATAGAGCACTAAAAGTAAGTACAAAAAAAAAATGGTTAATTCCCGATGCAAAACGGAGGTCGAAATTACCGCAACGAAGTGGAGGTCAAATTTCGGTCACGTTTTGTCTTGGGAATTAGACAAAGCCTGAATCGGTCGGCTACTTACTCCGCGGTCTTTACTGACTAAGAGCACTATCCGTTTCTCGGTTGACTAAAATGACAGTGATGTGCTAAGTGCACTATCGGGGGGGGGGTTTTTTTTTTTTTTTTTTTTTTTTGCCCACTTTCGGTTTTTTTTTTCTTTCTTTGCCTGAACCCAGTACACTAACAACACACAATGTCAGGTCAAAACATTGTTATAACAGAAAATTACATTCCTTAAGAAATGCCAAACTATATTAACACGTAAGATGTAGCCGATTGCTAAATAACTGAATATGATTTGTGGTTCACAATTTGTCTCAAGCTTTACGGAGAGTGGAACAACAAAAATACTCATGGGCCCAAAAAAGGACTACACCCCGTTTATTGTATGCTGGAGCAAGAACCCATCTAGTCCTCATTGTGGGAACACTGAAAAGCCATCTATCAGGGTTACGCCTAGTGGAGACATAAATTATAGACAGGCGCACTGGAATATAAACAAGGTCTGAATATCTGCTGCTGAGGTTGTAAAAAACAAGAAGACCCGACTTAATTTTATTTGAGGAAGCTTATGCAATGGTCATAAACGTAAAGGGTGTGAAGACTTTGAAGACCCTGGTTTATCTCTTGAAAATCAGACTGATTATATCCTAAAAAAAACAAAGAACCTTGCTTTTCGAAGAGCAGGGTAGACGATGTAAATGTAGTAAACGTAACGACAATCACTTTTCCGAAGTCTTTATGCACACAAACTCTGTATTCGGTAATGGAGATATGTGTCAAATAAAATGCACTACCAACATCGTCAATTATATTTTTTTTTGCTGTAGGTAAATTGGCTTACAGAGGACACTTTTTGCCGTTATCCGATGCCGAACATTCTGGTAGCTCTTTTATATTAAATAATTTACGATTCTTATGCACTACTTCACCACCAAAAACCCTTTATTATTTCATTTCCCCCATTCACAAAAATAAGAGTAAACCAATTTTGTTATTCGTATATCACGACAAAATAGTACCTAATCCATCGGTTGATTTAAACTTATAGTCACAAATGATCTTCAAAGAGATAAACAAACCGCCATATATCTTGATTTAAGGAATTTAAATTATGTTTAATAAGTGCACATATAACACTTTCTTGTTCGTGATGATGCTGCAACCAAACATTATACAAGAACTCCATCTTGATTTGATTTGAACCCCTTTAAATCCTACTGTGCCTTGATTATGTAAATAAGCTGTAGCAGTTTATCCAGTGCCGATGTATGCCTTCTCTGATTTTTGGTCACTGCCCATTATGCGTGGTGAAGTAATTTAATAATTAAAAGAGAGGGAAAAATTACGTCCATTTAACACATGTTTATTGGTCAACATCTTTATCCATAGAAACGGAAAAGGTACTGGAGCATTTTATTTCGCGTGATGGTTTGCCTTTTGTTGGATTTAAGCTTGTCGTATGTCTTCTTGGTGAATAATTAGAAACCAGTTTCCAAAATTTTCTTCTTCAAACATGGAAGAGGTAAAATATACGACATGAGGTGTAAATGAAGGGGTTTCAGGTCATAACGTCGAACAAGTGCCTTTATCGGACACAGCATAAGGATTGCCAGGGGTTGAAATTTAAACACTGCGTTTCTTTCTATTTTTGTACACTGAACTAAAAAAATAGCTAAGGAATGACCATCATCGCAAGAGAGTATGCCAGATCTTGTTCAGAACAACGTTGGCGTAAGTTAACAGTTTTCGCCTTTAGGGTAGACAGTCAATTGTCTTAACGCCACCAAGTCTTTCTATGCTCGCCATTTCTGCGTATTACAATGGTTTTGCAAAAGCGGAAAATATTATTTGAAGACTGCCTGATGTCCTTTTGTGACTTGTCTATTTAACTGCCAGCAAAAAAAAAAAACGAATGTCTTTCATTTTCTCACATTCTCAGACAGCTGCGCTGCCTTTCCCTACAAAAATTTTTTTTCCCACATTCTCAGAAGAAACATTGTAGGAAGAACTCCACTGTCATGACCTCTTTGAAGCCAGGTTTAACAGGTAAACATGCTTGCATGGGGGGTTCACAATCCTTTCTGTTCTAATTTCGGTTTTAGGTTCTCAAAGCTAAAACATTTTCCACCGTTTGTAAGGTATTTGTCCTTTACTTGGATTTACGTTTGGCTACTTGACCTTGAGATCAGAAAAGTTGGAACTGCAACATATCGACAACACATTATCATGATAGATACCATCACCTTTTGGTAAAGGATCGTAAAGGACAATTTGGAATTGTAAGCCATTGTTATAGGATGTCTCTAGACGATGCAGAAGAAGAAGATGAATAATTATTGAGGATCATGAAAGAATTCAATGTCGATATCCCTTTTACAACGTATTTATTCACAACAAGCAGTAAAATAGGTCTAACCACCAAAGGAGACCAGGAGAATTCACCGTCAAAACATATTGGTGAGATCAAACATACAGCAAATGCAACAAACAGTAGCGGGTTCATACGAGAGGGGATGTAGAACACGAGAGGGCAAAAGATTACAATGCATACAGAATAGTATTTAGTAGATATGAGTGTGATATGGAAACAAATAGAGGTATATTTCGACTTGATGATACGAGGATGATACGAAATAGGAAAATCACGTGTTATAAAAGTAATGGCGGTACGAAGGAAAAAAAAGATGTACGTCTACGGTGAATGTACTTCGCAATCGCAGGAGAGAATGCAAAAGGAGTGTTGGATAAAAGCGTGTAATTTTGTTGAGGGTGTAACATAGAAAAATGACAACAGCAATAAATTAGTATATAAAAAACAAAGAATGTGTTTGTTTTGTTTTCTCTCATTTGTTTGATTAACTGAATCTGAGTTCGACACGAGAGGAACTTTCAAATGTAACTTTAAAAGATTTAATAATTGAATCTGGGTAATAGCAGTTGCTGTTATATATACAAGTTATTGTGACAGGAAGTTAGTTAGCCCTTCGGTGAAAAGGACAGGGTATTTGAAATCACATTCACAAGGATTTGCGATACGGTAATTATCTTCGTGTTTTGTAGATTTATTTCCTTTTACACAATTCTTTTTTATCAATAACCAAATAATGATAATGTCAACGTTTTGAAGCTTTCCATACACGTTCTATAATGAGCACACCAAGTCTCTTTTAAAAACTCCAGCCAACGAAAATAGCCTTTAAGGCCATTTTGATTGATGTTCTTATCCTTATTTTACTAAGAAAAAAAATCTTTCCCAAAGTAAACACCGGGCATATTTTACGGTCTACCTCCGGTTAGATATTTTTCCATAGTCACAGCTTAAGATTCGATACTTTTTTGGCTTTGCCTAGGAGATCACATGCTGTAGTGATTGTCCCTTATGCGCCTTAAGCCATGTAAAAATAAACAAATAAATATTGACCTGAAACTTTTGAAAGTGTCCGCTCCTTAGCTATCATTACAAACAAATGCTACCAAAGAGTGTATTACCAATCTCTTTAAATCTTTATCCCCAAACCGACATTGAGACATTAATCATCAAGGTCAAACGAACATTTTCAAATGTAATTGCACCTATTACAACAAATAAAAACCGCCGAAAATAGGGATTTTCTCTTCCTAAACTCAACCTATCGAGAATGAACGTTTGAAAAGGCTTTAAGAAAAATAATCTTTTGGGTAGTAATGGCAACAAATAAAAAACTTGCGTCTTACTTCTTAATAGCGTACTGAGCAGAATATAAAAAGGATCACAAACCCAAAAGTGAAACGTTTGGCGACGAGATTTATGGGATAAAAATTACTTTTAAATGACTTATCTCAACAGTGAATATCCTACACGATCCGGCAGGTAATATATAAGAGAAAGTGTTGTATATGGTATACCTCAAACGGTGTATACTGAGCCACTCAAAAATGTTTGATTATTATGCAGCTTTTAGACACAGCCACGAAAACACGTCTTAGGCTATGATTAAGCGTACTTTGGCTGTTCCTGAACAAAAGTCTTGGCGGATTTTCCGTTCAAAGTTCTATCGCAGTTGTATTCTCAGAAATTTAAAAATGGCTGTACCTGCGTCTTTTTTTGTGTCTTTTGTGTTTTGTTATATGTTGTGTTTCAGGTGTGCGATGTACGGTTCCACATCAATAATGAATTCGTTTTAAAGAAAGAAATGAGGACTTCAAATTCATACAGATAGTCATAAAAAAGATGCGTGTGCTAAAAGCGCAATTAGTGGATCCTAATTGTAAACATCATATACCCATAACGCTTTTGCGTACACACATAAAAAAAGTGGAGGGGTATAAAATTGTCAACAAGCTCAGGTAACGCCCCTTCTAATTTACGTGAAACTGGTTGGGCGTACAATCTTTTGTTACCTTCTTTAAATTAAAACTCAGTTCCCCAAGGGTTTTGCCATCATCAAAACCCACGTTGGCTTTTGGATTCCAAGGGAACACCTTCGCACACTAAATGAAGAAAATTACGTTGTTATTGGAAGTTAGATTGCCTTAAAAAATATTTTTCCCCCAATTTTTGAAAAACGTCACCTGCTTTCTACAAATAGTACAACCAGCTTTTCCAATTTTTTTGTAAAATCTATTTATTTGATGAGGATAGTTTTAAGAAGGTGGTAGAGGTAGAGCGTAGATTCATCTAGAGAAAAAACATATACTGTTATGGTAGAACCTTCATTTCGTATGACAACGTAGAATTAGATAGAAAATAAAAACGTAATCTCTAAAAGATGAACCCAAGGCATTTGACAGACAGACTCTAGGAAAAAAACACCCAACGGTTAACAACTACTACACGGACCAAGAGCAATTTTGCTATTTCCTTTTTCTCAAGAAAAGCTCGTGGAACCTTTTGAAACGACCAAAGCTGCAAACGTCATTAATCAGAATGTGAAAAAGTAAAAAGATGTCTGTAACCAAAATCGGGTTAAGCCATGCCTTTTTAGGAATTGATCGTCAAACAGACGAATTTGATAACCCATATTGCAATGCTAATTCTATCGAACATCCACAAAACTTTATCCAGCATCCTACCAATGTTTGGTTACTAGAGCCAGTAATAAATGATTTTTAAAACATTGGTTCTACCATACGTTTGGCCATTCAATTTATAAAAAGTAGGTCCAATCAAGTTTTTTTTTCTGGGCAATCTAACTTCAAAAAAGCAGGTGGAAGCACAGTAAGCTGGTAATGTTCCCTTCAAAATCAGGAAATGGATTTAAATTATTGCAGTGTACCCTTTGAACACACGAATTGGTTTTAATGACAGAAAGAAAATAAAAGCTGTTAAGCGCAACCAAATTTTCGTAAATATGCGGTGGTCGTTGAACAAATCTTAAAAGCGTGTTGCTAATTTTATCCCCCCCCCCTCCATTTTTTTTTGAGTATACAAATGCGTACACATCCAGTGTATTTTTCTGCAGCTTTGTTTATGTTATTTGTTTACGAACGGGGGATCAAAAAATCGACTTTTTTGGATTGTGGGGGCAAAGCGATTTGGGGGGCTGGGGGTCTATGATTGGGGGTTTTTGGGGGAGGCTTTCTGTAATACGCATCGGAGAAATTCTTATACATATACGTTCACATGCTATATTTACGTCAGAAAACCAGTTCTTATTGTATGAGACTTGTATTATAATGATTTATGAAATAAGCCATAAAGAAGAGTGATAGTAATGCAACGGGAAAAAACAGATACTGATATAAGTCTGTTTTAGAAAGATAGCCATCAGAAAAAATATCAAACTTTAAGATGAAAACCTGATATACCTTAAGTTATGATTAATGTAACCTAACCATATTTTAAGAAATAAAAAAACTGTGTTAAAGAACAAATGTATAAATTAAAGAGTAATAAGATCTACCTTTCTTCCTTTCGGTATATCCTGAGCGAATAAGTTAATTATAAAGTACATGTTAATAAAGTAAATAGCCATGTAATGATCATTTATAAAGGCTTACAAAAAGTTGATTTTCAATAAAAGTACAGAGTAGCTTCTAAAATAATCCTATCGAGCTTTTAATATCATTATCGTCTGCTCTGTTTTAAGACTTTTTTACTTAGCAACACCAATAGACAACGGTACATACCAAAGAGAAACTTTTAAAAATCAATACGTGAAAGAAAAAGGGGAGTAAAATAAATTCACATTCAACAAATAAATAACTTGCATCTATTTCCTTTTTTCAATTATTTGTTTCGATTTGTAATCGCAAAAATGTCCTCCTAGTTCTCATTTTTCCGCGTAAACGAACCTTCAACACAGTGCCTCTTTGGCAAGAAATATTTCTCCAATCCATCGAATGCGAATCGCCATTTAGAATTAGCACATAACTCACGCCTTTGGCAGTAGGATTTTTGTTGTGGCTTTAAAATTTATATATGTTAATATCCATTTGTGACACAGACACTGATGATTATGATATGACAAATGATGCTCCCGCTGTCGAATCTTCTAACGACATGGTCGAAGTAGAAGATGGGTCTAGTTATTTTGATGATAATGACAATCACGACAATTATGATATTTTTGACGAAAAGGTTCTGGTAGACAGCGTTAGTCAACCACATGAAGAACCAGCTCATACTTCATACTTCAACCTTTCATGCCAATCCATTTTATCTATTCAAAAATGAAATGGAACTCAAATTCTTAATGTTTTCCAAAGGCTCTCAAGACAGATTTTCGCAAAGAATCATCAAAAAACATTACGTTTGATTCGATTTCTTATCGAAACATCGCATAACGAAAGAGACGTAATCCAGAATCAACCGCAAGGATTTGATACTATCAAAAACGTACCATCTGACAATCGTATCTGCAAAAGTCATTCCTAAAGACGAACGTTCACCCGTCTTGAAATAGATACTTTTGCTGTTCCCAAGGGTGATGGTTCGACCGTCGATCCGACGTATATCAAACCATCGAATTATCTGCGTTTGTTAATGTAGAACCCTACTAAGGTCTCTAATTTGAATTCAATGCCGGATTTTTCCCTAAACAAGAGAACCACACTCAATCAAGGCCTCAAATGGAAGGAATGCCCATTATTCCAGTCCCCCATGGTTCCAAAAGAAGTGAGCAGAAATTCAAATGATTTTTGGTTAGGGGATGTAGTGATTAACTCTTCTGGATTAACACATATTATTTTAAAATTCTTTTGTGATGATCTGGCTTACTTCTAATAAAATCATCAACATAAAAATAACATCAGATACACTTACATCATACATTCTACACTAAAATATAAATATCTCAGCATCCATACTTGATAAGAAAATACACTTCTTTAGTCTCTACACGTCTTTAACTAAAATAGTACAAGAAGACACTGCACTAAAATAGTGTACTTCCATTATGCAATAATTTTATAATTTAAATTCAGGCATCTTATATATATCCTTTCTTCTTTGACCTTGATAATCCCTAATTCTCTTTTAACTAAATAAAACATATCAACAGTCTCAAAGTATTCTGACTTTTGTTTTATTTCCTTTCTGTCTGAATTTTTTATTATCCAAAACACCACATCTTTCCCTTCGAAGGGGAAATTTTTATTGAAGCATATGCCATAGAGCTTGATCATAACACCTTTTTGGCTATACTTACTTCGGAAAAGAATGCCATGTCTATATCAAATGTTTCATTCGTCTTATCTCTTTTGGAACTAATTGACATGTATCTACTCGCATCGATGAATATCGTCAGCAACACTGATCAGGTTGTACGAACCCACTCAAGATAATTAAATGGGTTCCATCAAGAATTTATCAACTACTGCCTTTCCAAACGCGATAAAGTTCCAATTGACCATTCATCAAGGAGATATATGAAAGTTCGAATTGTCCCAATATTTTTGTTCTCTGACAATACCAGTGGAAATAGATCCAAGAAATGGGATTGTTTTTTTGATACTTAGACCATGAACATATCGGCACTTCCTTTAAAAATAAGCAATGAATACGAAAACCATTTTTTTATTTGTACAAGTAATCATAAAATAACGGCAATGGAAATGATAGAACCCTTGACGAATGATTTGTACAACTTGGAAAAGGGGATAGTTATGTACGATTCCCAATTCAAGCAGAATGTTATCGTAATTTCTCCAGTTTTATTTATCCGTGGTGATAATGTACGTCAGGCCGAAATTGCTCTTCACAAAGGATCTAGGGCCACCCACCCTTGTCAATTCTGGTACTGGCAGTCGGACCCATCAAAACCTGTGGATGCTAATGGACAACCACTATCATTGCATTTGTGGTATTTGACAAAATAGTACATAGAAAAGTAATGAGATAAAAATATATTTTTATTAGAGGTAAAAATAGACTAAAAGAACTCTGCTGCTATGAAATAATTGATCCTTTTTATATTGCACAACTCTCCTGAGATTTAATGATGAGTCAACCTTTCTGGTTTTGGAATAGATCTATACTTTGTTTCCCGCCTTGGGTTAAATGGATACTACTCGCTAGAGTCGTTTCCAGTTAACGTTGTCCCATATCAGTGGATCGGGAGCATGAGTATTCTAATAAATCTTTAGTATTACGAGACACTTATTTATCAGATCATGCAACGGTTACTGTAAAAGATGCATACTTGTTTGTCAAGTGTAATTGGCAATAGAACATAATAGTTGATCATTTATTCATTATCTTTGTAATGAATAAAATACGATCCCAAATATAAAATGTATTATCGATATTTTTATATTTGGTTGTAGAAGCTAGGTATCCATTAATTCGTACACTATTTCTTCATACTCTTTATAGGCAGTATAATTATATCAACATATAGGTAAATGAGCCATTTATACTAATAGCTGTTCTATTCTCTCTATGGGTAGCTACGCCATTGAGAGAACTATTAATATTAAGTTTTTCTTTCTTATAATTCTTGATTTGATCTGAGAAGATTCTCTTCTCGATCGGTGATATCGTAACTCAGCGGTATAGCTTTCTGTATCCAACTGTCATTCGTATATCGTATTTAGGCCAATCATGCAATCTTTTATATAGAAGTATGTACTCGAAGTAGGAGAAGTTGTATAGCAGTATACAAGCGTATGCTGATATGCAACATCAAAGGTTGTTTTAATTTCATAGTTTATTTATTTTAAACGATTTGCTTAATTATTCTTAAGTGAATCGTACCCAAATACGACAGCATTATAGTGCATCTGGTTTTTCTGCACCTTCTCGTACACTCCAAGACTATAAAGACTTTGCGACTTTGCAATATCAACAAAGACCGGAGCCGGTTTTTCTTCCAAACAGGGACGTCCTCGGGGAAGGATTGCATTTGAAAGCGATTAGAGCAAACTTGGATTTAAGTTTACTGGCGGTGAGCATTTTTTAAAATTGGATGCCATCGATCTTTCAAAGGACCTACCTGTCGAGATACTTCACACGTTGTTACTGGGAATGACAAAATATTGTTTTATAATTGTGTATGATAACTGTATGGATAATAATCATATCGAGTCATTGACAGATCTATTCCGCAATTACAACTCAAAAGCTTTCAACCGTAACTTGACATCATCATTGACAAACTTTCGCTCATTTGTCGGTAGAGACTACAAGATCATGGTACAGCTACTTCCTTCGTTGCTTCAACAATCTCGTCTGGATAATGCCAGATCATATCTTAACCAAACAGTTTTCGAATCAATTTTCAATTGCTTCAACACGTTAGCATCACTTTCGTCTCTCATATACATGGAAAAATTGATAATTTCGAACAATATAAAAATATGTTAGTCGTTTTAGTAGCAGAAACAATAGCGGCTATGTATAATCTTCAGCATACATCAATACAAAATTCACACGGTAGATCAGCAAATTCTGGACAAACTCCCCTAGCAAAAATAAGGTTCTCATCATTATGTAACAGACTAAAGCACACTTCCTAGTCCATTTATCAGACGATGTAGAAATATTTGCTGGTGGTCCTCACACTGAGGCTGGACATTATGAACAGCAACACAAGTTTATGCGAGAGCTACTATACCATACTAATCGCCATAATGGTCCAAGAGATGTAGTATTAAGATTTTCGGAAGAATATATGCTACGCCATATGTGCCAAGGTGGATCATTTATAAGAGATTCTTCGGCACCAATGTATGAAATGTGCAGTGAAGGTGTTCTTTTGTCTTACAATCCAATGCTTTTTCAAAGCGAGCTTGACTTGTTAAACAATAATAACAGTAATAATAAGCTGACGTTGGTCTCGCTGCTCTATTCAGAAACATGAACAGCCCAACAAATGGTCAAACTCTTGGAAGGATTTCACAAAAAGCAAACGGCTACTATTTCGTTGAAGCTTTTGAATTTGTGCCGATAAAAGATGAGCATCTTGGTTTGGTAAGCATTTTCAGCACATGCGCAACTGATCTGGCCGGAAACTTTGTAACCCGTAGACTGCCATCCCAAGATTTTTTAATCGAAGATACGAGCTCCGAAGACTATGAGGTTTTACATGTTTTTGATATGTCACAAATGCCTATAGATGCACAGATCAGAAATAACCAACAGTTTTCCGTCGTCAATAAGTCCCATTTTGGAACTTTATGGTGGCTTCATAATACAACTTGTAGATAGGATAAAATTATTCACTAATTCTTCTTTATAAATACTCAAGTAATACCTGTATCTTTTCAATTAAGTGGAAAATTTATTGTTTTCATCCATGTCAATGCGAAATGGGGGAGTGTGGATGTAAAAACGGCGACTAATTTTTGTTGGGGGTGGAGGTGCTCTAGGGGTACAAAATCAATAGGCGGAGGGGGGGGGGGGGGGACAAACAATAAACACAAAAACATCGTCCAATATTTTATTTTTGACGGGAAAAAACTCTGGGCCAATGGTACCCGATGTTTATATGTTTATTTGACCCCCCAATATATCATAAATGGTATTGTTTACTCTAGGCGTGTAGTTAAAGCATAATACACAAACATTTAGAATTTTTTATTTGAAGTTCCGAGCCTGGTATAAATATCAGGTTTCATCCCATTTTAATTAAGTTCATCTTTTTTCTGTCTCGTATTTATCTTGTGTTAATCGACTATTTCAGTTATTTATATAGACCATCAGAACCATTTTTAATTTTTATGTTTTTTCAGTCTAGATAAAGTCGTATCAAAATTCTAACGGTATCACTTTTGGTTTTTACTTTAAATTTTGATCTCCATGCAAACTAGACCCTAATTTATGTTTAATAATAAGTCCTAGTTAATTTTGTACGTTTATCTTTATTGTATGTCATATCTTATTTTCACAAATTCTTAATATAGATTCTGTAAAAGATTATACCAAGTAATATGGGGACAGCACTTAAATATTATTATTTGAACATTCACTGGAGGACATTCTATACAATATTTACTGGTAGGAAAGACGACATTTCATAATCTATAAATTTATTGACATAATCATAAAGATTAGTAGTGTAATAAAATTGTTGGCACTCAAAATCACGGTCGCGTACTCATGGTGCGCGAAAAGAACTGAATAAAATAATAATGCCGGCTCGGAAGTTTATTTGACCGGGCAGCAAAAAATGATGCGCGTAAAATTGCACAATTTAGACGCGACGCCAATTCTTAAATTTTTTTTTTTTTCTGCTGCTCTCTATTTTCTATATTTTCATTAATGTCAGCAGGAAAAATTTACTCGGCCACATACTCTGGTGTGCAAGTGTATGAGACAATGATTCATGGTATCGCTACCATGGTACGAGGCTCCGATTCCTACTTGAATGCTACCCAAATATTAAAAGTAGCCGGATTCGAAAAAACCAGAAGGTCAAAAATATTAGAACGTGAAGTACTTACGGGTGAACATGAAAAGGTACAAGGTGGTTATGGCAAATACCAAGGCACCTGGTAAAAAAAATTAAATGTTGCCAATCTTTAAAGCACATTTATTGAAACAGCTTGTCTCTTTTTCCTGTAGGATTCCATTCGACAAAGGAAAAGAATTAGCAGAGAAATATGAAGTACTTGATAAAATGATGCCATTGCTCACGTTTGATCCCGATTCCATCAAGAGCCATGAAGAAATACCCACCAAGGAACAAGTTCAACTCGAAGCCAAACTTCTTGACAACCAATCACCACCACCGCCACATTCACCTCTTGACGAACCTTCCTCTGCCATCCCTTCCCAAAAGCGACCATTACTACAACCCACTACATCACCTCAACAACAAGGTCGTAAAAAGATGAAATCTTCTGCACTAGACACAACGTCCGAAGATTCTTTTGATGAACACCACCGTAATCTCCTCATGAACATCTTTTTATCCGACAATCCGGATGACACACCCACTGCACTTGCCTCCACTTTACTCACCAACGATATCAATATCGACCTTGTGATTGATGAACAAGGTCACACAGCTTTACATTGGGCTGCAGCCCTTGGCCGTACCAAAATTGTCGACCTTTTAATCTCTAACGGTGCGAATGTCTGCAGCATCAATCTTGAAGGCGAAACGCCCTTAATGCGAGCCGCCATGATCACCTGTTGTTACGAAAACAAGTGTTTTGCTCACATGGTTGAATTGATGTCTGATGCCATTACAGTTTTTGATCGCAAGGGAAGAACCATATTGCATCATATTGCTTTGACTGCCGATGTGGATGGTTATGCCGATGCAGCTATATATTACATGAAACGATTGTTCAAGACCGCACCCAAGAAAATTGTGCTAAAAAATATGTTGAACATTCAAGACAGGTTTTATGGTGAGACGGCTTTAGCCATTGCTTTACGTGCTGGATCATCCGATATTGCGGAATTTTTGACAAAACAAGGTGCTTCTGATCCTTTATTATCAAACTTGGAACCTGATCAATCGGCCGAGTTTGTTCCTGTTGATTACAAACAAAGTTCAAAAACACCTGATATTATTGCTTGTAAGTTGAAGGGATTTTTTTATTATTATTATTTTGTGTATGCGAAAGGGGAACTGGCTAGGGAAGGAAAAAAACAAGAAAAAAAAGAAAAGAAAATACATATACATATATAATTGAAAAGCTTTACATAGCCAAATGATGGAAATGGAGGAAGGGTATCAGGAACAATTAAGACAACGCGATATAGAATCATTTCAGACAAAAAAAGAAATGAATATGCTTAGATATCAACTAAATGAAGCGCAACGTCGACTTGAATTACCCGTCTCCATGCAACTAGCCGAAGCACAAAAGAGGATTCACGAACTTGAATTACGAAAAGTCCTCTGTGATGACTTGGTCATTGGTGATCATCATGTGGTTGTCAAGGAAGAAAACTCAGAGGAGGAAATGAAATCTAGTAAAGAACGCAAATTAGAAAAACGTGTAAAAATGTTACAATCTCAGATAGAATCTAGTACAAAGTCCATTGATAAATTAAAGCTGGAGTTAGAAGTATCCACTACGAAATCTAAACAAAAGGAAATGGAGTATAGAAGATTAATTGCGGCCAGCTGTAATTTACCGATAGAGAAAGTGGACTCATTAATTGGTCCATTGACGCTGGCAATTGAGAGTGATCCGCCCGATTTGGATATGGCTCGAGTGATTGGCTTTATGGAAAGGCTAAGAAGACCCAATACACCTCATGATTCAACTACACCCGTCTAAAGAAAAAAAGAATACCCCCACCTCTCCCACCCATTATCATCATCATAATAATAATAGCAATAATAAAGAATAAAAAGAGTTTATTTCCAATTAAAGTCCTGCTCAGCAGTATCAGTGATCATTTCTCCAATAGCAAGAGAAGCCGTACAGGCTGGACTAGGTGCATTTCGAACATTTAAAATCAATCCATCCATCACTTTACGTTCCACAATAAAGTCTCCTGCTGCTACACCTCCCTTTTCAAAGACCTGTGCCATGACACCAGCAAAACTAGGCTCGACCATTTCACCCGTCAATCCGGGAACAAATTTTTGTCCGCTTCGCAAGAAGGCATTCTTGTTTAAATCCCGGTACAACTCCCCCATGGACAAATTGAAATTTTTCAAGGCAAAAGCCCAGAATGCGCTATTCATGACGTTATCCCAGACATCGCGGATCTTGATATCAAAGAAGCGATAGCCTTCGCGGGAGAAAGTGATACAAGCACCGGGACCTACAATGGTTTGATGACCGCGACGTACATCTACAGTGGGTGTAAAATGAACTCCAACAGGAATACCTCCTCCACTGGGCACGGGATAGATATTACGTTTCACCAAGGTACGATACTCTGGCTTCAATTGGTAATAAGTACCTCTGAAACTCACAATACGATGCTTCTTATCATTGCCACCTGTCAATCCCGCCAAACGATCCGAGTATAAACCACCGCATGTAATCACATGTTTGGCTGTCACTTGTAACTGGGGTCCATCCATGATTTTTTCGCTACCGGAAATACGTACTTTGTTATCAGACGTCTTTTCAAATTTTTTGGCTTCGAATGATGTCTTGATGTCAACTCGACTAAATAAAGTTAGAACTTTTTATTTTTACCCTGATTTAAACAATATTTACCCGCTTTTTCTCAATTCTTTTGCGATACATTGACTAACTAACCAATAATTGACAATACCCGTGTTGGGAGATAAAAGGGCGCTATAAGCCTTGACATTGGGCTCTAATTCCGTTATCTATAAATCACACCTTGGTGGTTAAACATATAACCTCTTTCTCTCTCATTCACAATAAACTTACCTCGTCGCTGTTGATAATTTTCAACCCCTTGACGCCATTGGCAGTACCTTGACGATACAATTTCTCGACTTGAGCGTGTTCCTTCTCATTACATGCAACGACTAATTTTCCACAACGTTCTACGGGTAAGTTGTTGTCCTCACAGTATTGATACATCAAATCAGCGCCTCTGACACAGGTATGAGCCATTTGAGAGCCAGGTTCATAATACAAACCAGCATGAATCTAATAAAACGCCGATTTAAAAAAAGAAATTAGATTCGTATTTTTAAAAATACTAAATATGGGTATATTTTAAGACTTTACGACACCAGAGTTATGACCCGTTTGTTGACCAGCAACATCGGCTTCTTTTTCAAGCACAGTGAGTTTTAAGTGGGGATGACGTTTCAGAATTTCTCTTGCGGTAGCTAAACCAACAATACCACCACCGACTTGTTTTTTTAAAGAAGAAGTGTTAAATAACAAAAATATATCGTATGTGAATATATATTACCAATGGCCACGTCAAAATGATCATATCCCACGGTCTTAGAAGGATCTGCGTTACTGAAGTTTTCGGCTCTTAAGGGACCTAACAAGTCTTGTACTCCCTTACTCACTTGTCTACCTTCTCCAGGTAACTTGTCAAAGAGTTTGACTTGGAACCGAGGTAAAGAAGTAGACAATTGTCGCGAAAAGATTAATTTACGTGCAAGCATCTTTTTTTTTTTTAAGTTGATAGGTAAAGAAAAGAAGAAGAAAAAAGGGGGCTCAGGTGCAACAAGTCTCTTTTTATAGCATGGAAAGAGGCGGGTAATTATGCTCGCGCGCGTGTGTGTGTATGTGTGTGCGCGCACCACCGCCGCCATCCTTACCTAAATACAATTTCCGATTATTGATCGTGTTCTTGAAATTAGCTGGTAAGACTTTACTTTTTTTATATTCACGCATCATTTTTGAGCCCAAACTATGATACACATCATGGAATATGAGCAATACCCACATAAGGTTTATATGGTACGTATGTGTGATGGTGTGGGTAACTCAGTCGTTTAAAAGAGTCCGTTGTAAGCCACATCGAGATGAATATATTCCTATCTACCATCTAAGGTAGCACTAATCCTAGTATGTGAAATACAAACTTCTTTAAAACTCTTTTTTTGTACACTTGTATGCTCTTTGGTAATAACGTGTATATTCAGTTATTTCTTTTTTTTTTTTTTTTTTTTTTTTGGGTATCCATGCTGCTTATGTCTTCCTCTTTATTTTTTCTAAATGACCTGGCCTAAGCTGCGTTATGAAAGTGGTGCTAATTGGTCTTTCTTTCCCTGCTCATTGAATAAGAATAACTTACAAACCCAAACGCTCAATCACCAAACCTTTTTCTTTCTTTCTTTTCTGGGGCGATTGGCCATATGTGGTTTATGCCGGGAGAAAACGTCATGTCGGGACAAAAAGAGAGTATGCAGCTTTTCAACAGACATAAACCTGAGACAGACCCTACATGAAATTGGACAGGTTGGTACCTATAAAACCCTGTGCTTAAAGAATAAATGCAAAAATGGGGTTTTAATAAGACCAAGCCACTACCTATTCTAGGCATGTATAACCCTATAAAAAAAAATAGACACCGGGATTTTCGCTCTTTCTCTCTTTTTGTTTTATTTTAAACAGACACACAAATATATATACAAAAAAATGAGTGAAGCCAAAATACAACTTTTGGGCGTGTTGGGAGAAGCAACTTCCCAAGATTACCAACGCATGAAAGCAGCCGAAGATATGTTGAAACAATGGGAAAATGCACCTAGCTTCTTTGCCACCTTACAGGTACACTCATTGAATTCCTTTTTACGAAAAACGCGACCAGACGAATTAGTAGCTTACCTATCTTTAATGTGTGTCCTTATGGAAACTGTAGGATATCTTTTATGATCGCTCTGTGGATCATGATATTCGATTTTTAAGTGGTATATATCTTAAAAATGGTATCGATCGTTTTTGGAGAAGAACCGCCAAAAAGTAAAATGTCACTTTCTACTAAAAAAAAAAAGTCGTTAAAACTGAAATTGTTTTTTATTAGTCCTATTAGTCCAGAAGAGAAAATGGTGATTCGACAACGTCTACTTCAATTCCTTGATGAACCAAGCAGAAAGGTAAATATAGAAAACGTCAATTGAACACAGTCATTTCAAGGGATCTCGAACATGCCTTTTTTTTTTTAGCTTACAGCACAAAATGCCGTTATTGTATCTCGAATTGCTAGAATTGATTACCCCAGAGACTGGTACAGATTTATACACAACTATATCCTTCTAAAGCCCCCGCACCTCTTTTAACACAAAATCGTTTGTAGGCCTGATTTGCTTTCGAATTTAATCCTGTCAATGGAAACCAACACCTCTACCGATCAAGATCACACGCGCTTGATCCATCACCGAGTACTAGAAACCTTGAGTGAAGTACTGACCGAATTAAGTACTCGACTTTTATCCTCAGGCCGTAAACAATTTGCTGAGATCGCACCTACCATTTTTCAGTCTGTTGCACAAATCTATCTGCCCTATGTCGAACGTACCATCTCCAAAATATCTTCTTCGGGTCAATTTAATGCGTCGGAAGACTCTTTATTGATGGAGTTGGAAATCGTTGCTACATGTGTTAAATGTCTGAAGGTTTTGATGGTCAACGGCATTAGAGATGTTCACAAGTATAACGAAACCCGAGTATGTTTATCCATTTATCAAGTATATATAAGACACAAGGAAACTGATCATTTTTCACTATTATTAATGTTATTTAGACCTTTATTGAAGTCAGCCGTAAGCATTTAGAGCAATACGTGAACTGTCGTAAGTGTGTGCATGTGTGTATATAAAGGAAACGAGAGTAATCAGTGATTGATAGGCTTTGCATTGATCCAATTAAATTATAACGGAAAAATCAAGCAAGATTTAGAAACCACCATTGAGGAATACGGTACACTTTACTTGGCATTACAAAAGACACATCCTGTGTCTGCAGCACTTTGTCCGGCATGGCTGGACATGGTTCGTTTTTATTGGCAACATATCATGACAGAGGGACATCGTATTGTAGATCAAACTTCGGATGCCAACCCTTCCTTTTTATTGCAAGGCATGCTTTTAATCAAGGACACCATCAAAAATTCGTCTTACAATGCTGGTCAATTAGGTGCCGATCTTTTATCCGTCACGGATGGAGAAAAGGAATTAGCGCTGGAAGCAGGCCGTTTAATCCATCAACAATTTTTAACACCCGATTTCGTCAATGTTTGTGCCGAAACATTGGTCAGCCAATACATGCTGTTGACACCTGCTGATTTTAGTAAATGGGAAGAGGACCCTGAAGGGTGGGCGATCTCTTTAGATTCAGAAAATTGGGAGTTTGAATTAAGGCCTTGTGCTGAAATGACTTTTATGAACTTGTTATCTCAGTACCGTGATCAACTTGTACCCATCATGTTAAATTTGGTTGAACGTGTAGCGAGTAAGAAGAGGAAATAGTTCTATTGCTTCTTGATTTAATTAACAGGCTCTTTTAATTTATTTAGATGTCACGGATCACCAAAGTTTATTATTTAAAGACGCTGTCTATGATGCCATTGGGCTGGGTGTCAATTCGCTTTATGGTAGATTGGATTTCGAACCTTTTGTCATGAATCGACTTGTGGTTGAATTACAAAACAAGGATCCCAATTTCAAAATCCTTCGACGTCGTATTGCATGGATGCTTGGTAAATGGGTGACAGAAGGGATCAGTGCGGATTGTCGTCAAGTTATTTACGAAATCCTGTTGGAATTGATGTCAGAAGAGGAAGATTTGGTTGTGCGTTTAACGGCTGCGCATGGATTGAAACAAGCAGTAGATGATTGGGATTTTGATATTGATATTGTGCTACCTTATTTGGGTCGCGCCATGTCCTTACTCTTGAATTTGTTGAATGAGGTGGAGGAATCGGATACTACGATGAAATTAATTTCTTATCTCACTGCTATCATGGATCGAACCAGCATCAATGTTCGTATTTTGTTAGGACTCTAATATATGTATATATATTGTATACTGATAATAGACGTTATAGATGATTCCTTATGCCGCCCAGATCATTCAACTATTGACACCTTTATGGGGACCAAACACAGAGCCATTACTTCAATCCTCTCTTGTCGTCACATTCACCAAGATCACCAGCGTAAGTCTTGATTAGTTGTAAAAAAAAATAGGAATGAAAAAAAAAACTAACCTCTTTTTTTTTGTCTTTTAGATTCTTAACGAACAATCCGTTCAATTGCATAATATTCTTATTCCCATTGTGAGATATTGCATCGACCGTAACAATGTAAGTTCTCACTTTGACACATGTAAAAGAGAATAATGGGAGCCCTAAATACTAATCCGTGTAACATAGGAGGCACATATTTATTTACTGGAGGATTCCTTGGACTTGTGGTGGAGTCTTTTACAAAGTACACCTAGTTCTAGTGCAGAACTGATGTCACTTTTACCCGTTGCCTTGGAATTATTAGATTACGATACAGAGAATTTACGTAAAGTGCTGAAAATTATTGATAGCTATATCTTGTTGGATCCTCAATCCACTTTACAATCCCCCCATACTGCTGTCTTATTTTCTAAATTGGCTTCCAAGATTGGTAACTGTCGAGAACAAGCAGCTTCTTATATTACACATACTGTGGATTTAGCGTTACAGGGAGTACCTTTGCAAGTGTATGGGGAGACGCTTGTGCAATCAGGACTATTATCTAATGTTTTAAGTGTTTTGCTTCAAGATCAGGTAAAAAAAAACACATGTACACAAGCACGCACAAACACACAAATGGCTTACATATGAAAAAAAAAAATAGATGTACGGATATGCTATCATGAATTATATGAACTTGTTTGCTCGCTTATCTATTTATGATGCAAACTTTGCTATTCATGTGATTCAGCTGACTGGTCAGCAACAGCAGATTCCTGGCGACTTTTTTGGTGATATCATGGATAAATGGCTGGATAAAGTAAGGCGGGGACAGCTGAGAGAAAGGGGGGGGGGGGGTACACACCATTGTGCAATTGGACTAAACTTTTTTTTTTCTGCTAGTTTGACAATGTGAGCCAAGCAAGAGCTAGAAAATTGGCATGCATTGGGTATACAAATTTAATTTTGACTGGCAATACCACAGTTTTAAATAGATTGCCTAATTTGATGGCGATCTGGAGTGATGTAGGACCTGAAATGAAGGACAGTGATGGATCAGAGTAAGAATCGACCAGTGTAACAAAGACAGAGAGAAAGAAAAGATGAGAGGTACTAACATACCAAAAAAAAAGTGTTCTTTATAGTGAAACTGATATGGAAGGAGATATCTATGAGATTGATCAAAGTGCGGAAAAGATAAGAAAGAGTGAGGTAAGTTATCCTGTTAGACTTGGGGGACAGTATTTTAAATAGCGGACTAATGGAATTATTATACCAGCTTTCACATAACGATCCAGTGTATACCATTGACTTGATAAGTCTCATTCGTCAAGCATTAAATGAACCCTCCATTAGTGTACTTTTAAACCAAATAGATGCCACGCTTTTAGATCAAGTGAAGCAGTTATTACAATCCTAGTTAAAATACTAAATAAATCTGACCTCTAGAACAGAGAGATCCGTGGTAAAATATAAGTTTGTTTTATGGCGATATCTCGTCTAGTGTATGATATTTTTAGTATGCATCTTTAACATAATTATAGAATCTACCGATTAATTAAATAACATTGTGTAAGTGGATAATGGTACACTGAATGAGGTCAGGGTATACAAATCCTTGACGACTTTGTCCTTAAAGATATTGTGTGATACCCTTCTATGTTCAGTGTAGGTTCATTCATGTGTGATAAGCGTGAGAAACTTTTTAATGGCAGATACCATTACGAATGACATGAACATATACGTGTAGCAAAAATTATTGCTTAATACTTAATGTATGTATTATCTATCAATTAACCGACAAACTTATAAAAGAGGGACACAACCTGCATTGAGCTCAACCTAGAGATGGGAGCCTGTCCTGAATATCACACCATTATAATAAGGTGAATCACTGCAGGTTTAAACTTCACCCGTGTCCCGCACAAAAATCAGAACGCGTCCTTTTATTTATAAAAAAAATGCGTGTTTTATAAATCTGTATCATTTTGTTACATTTTTTCAAGTTACAAAGACTCGCCAGTTACTAACCTTTGTATGACACGTATTGAAATAGTCCAAGTTAAAAAGAAGAAGAAAGGAAAAGCTTGTAAACACATTTTATTTATAAACAAGAACATGGCTTATGTCAGAGACAAATTATTTTTACGCCTTTTATTTTAAAATCAAAAAAGGAATAGCTGAAAACTAGATAAATAACCTTTTTTATTGATTGATTAAATATAAATTAATCCCCGGGGGTGTGTATGCATGTGCTGCGCCTGCCAACTAACTTATTGGTGATCCAATAGTGAAAGCTTGCATTTTTATTAAAGATAATTTAAGCATCCTTATTTAACTTTAACTCCACATGGGTAGGTTGTAGATAAATTTAAAAAACAATTAATATGCGAAATAGGTGTAAACTTTGGGCGCATACAAAAAGCGACTTCCTACAAATCACACCAATCTAGAGTACTTATGTAATATTTTAAGCATATCCCTTTACGATCATGTAAACTAGCAAACACGTAGCTTAAATAAAGTACTACGCACGGTTAGAATATTTGTGAATTATATGAACGTGTTTACTTGTTTATCAATGGATGATGCAAAACTTTGCAATTCATGCGATTCAGCTGACTGGTCAGCAACAACACATTCCCGGTGACTATTTTGGATAAAGTGTAAAGGGGGGAGGGCGAGACGGGAAAAAAAGGGATGGGGTGGGGGTGGGGGAAAATCATGATGCAATATGACTAAAGTTTGCTAGTCTGATAAGATGAACCAAGCAAGAGCTGGAAAAATGGCATGCACTAAATGGTTATACAAGCTCTATTTTTTGACTGCGGGTGGATGCCACCAGTTTTATATGGAGTAACTTGGGAGCTGTAATAAATGATAATCCCGAGCAAGAGTAACTATGGAGGAATGTAGAAAAGCAACGTGAAATTGACATGGAAGGGGTTGTTTATGAAATTGATCAAAGTTCAGAAAAGACTAGAAATAATGATGTGGTAATTTCTACAATAGCCGATACAAAGCTCTTGTAGCGTAATGATCAGTAATGTACACCATTGACTAGGTACAGTATTATTATTAGTGGAGCATTCAATGAACCCTTTATCAGATTGCTTTTGAAACCAAATAGATCAAGTAATTAAAAATCCCACAAACAAAGAATTAAAAAACGTGACCTCCAAAACAAAAGAGATCCGTGGTGAAACGTAAGTTTACCTGATTTGCTTATGTCCCATCTACTTTTATTTCCTTATGACAATCCCCTTCTTTTTTTTTTCTTTTTTCTCTTTTTTTTCTTTTATAAAAACAAAAATCAATATGTTGATTACGTCTATTTTAGATCCAGTAGTGATGTGTACTAGCCTTGTCTCGGCTATGGTGTTTGTCAGTTGGTTTAGTTTTTGGCACAGGACAAAACTTGCCAGAAACGAGAAAGAACGAGCGTATGTGTGTACATTACTGAGTAGTTCTATCACCAGCACATGTTCTTTACCACTTGTCTATGAATTATTAAGCAATGGAGGAGACCTTTCAGCTCTCCTTGTATATCGTACTTGGACAGTAGTAGCCACGACCTTTTTTATGACATTCTTAATCATGGATCTTTGTATAGGTGTCTTTTTTTACAAGAACAAGATTGACATGCTTACAGGCTGGATACACCATTTGACTTATCTGATCACACTCACATGGGCGATTCATCATCAATACAGTGCAGTGTTTATCATGATGTGTGTGTTAGAAATCCCCACCTTTGTTTTGGCTTTAGGGTCGGTGCGATCACATTTACGTCGTGACTATGTATTTGCAGGTACATTTTTATTGACACGTATCTTGTTTCATGCATATGCTATTTCTTGTGCTTGGAAATTAAACCCATTTGGACCTGTGGTCAATGCATTGACTTTTTTCTTTCCTGTTCATTGCTTTTGGTTTTATGGTAAATATAATATGATGCTTTACAAAAAGAAATAGTACTAAATAACGACTCTTTGTTTAAATAGGGTTCATTAAACAACAAATTCGATTAATGAAGACAGATCCGAAAATTACGCCAACACGCACTGCGCCTAAAAAGAAGCAAGAAAGTGTGACCCAAAAACCCATCAAAACCACGACAACTATCATGATGAAAAAGAAGAAGTCTCCTATCAGTGAACCTAGAAGGAGAACTAACTATTCCAGCTATACCACTCCTTCATTTCATCAATCTCCTCCTGTGTCAGTACATTAATAATGATAACAACAATAATAATGATAAAATAAAAAATTATTTTATTTATTTATAACTGCTTTTTGGTTGCATCTGTAGTAGCAGTGTTTGCTGAGATGGGTTTAACACCTAATTTCTCCTTGACAGTAGCATAAGCGTTGATGACGGCAGGGGGAATTTTAGGATGAGCGGTGGGTGCTGTCAATAAACGATCCAGTTGAGAACCTGCATCTGTCAAGAAATCTCTTGTATCTGTAGACATGTAGAAACGCATACGTAAGAATTGAGCGTAAATCAAGACAGATAAAATGCTTGATCGGAAACTATTTAAAAAAAAAAAGATATATGAGCCTAACATCCCAAATGATATCAATAACAAGAGCTTACACAAAAAGTCCGAGCACAAGTCGCGTCATAACACCCACAACTTCAATTTTGGAAGTGAGTTCCATTGCCTTGTCGTGGTATTTGCTGGTCACATCTCGAATAGAGGTTTGTACCTTGGTTTGATGAGGTGCTAAAGCAGGGATCAAAGTCTTTTCGGTGTATTCCAAAACGTGGAACACGGAATATATAAAAAAGGGTAATAGTGTAACTATTGCATTGTTCATTTTAGCATATCAAAAATAAAAGTAAATCGCGTCTTTTTTATTCACTTACTAGCAATTCTTCTTGTTAATAAGAAGTAAACGGCTACAATTAAATATTGTGCGTTCTCATCCAAAAGCATTCTTTTAAAATAAGATTCATTGGAACCCAAAGGCTAAACGAGGTTATTTAAGCATTTATCTTCATGGAGTGATTTATTTAACTTACCTTGTAAGAATTGTAAAGGACGATACCGTAAGAAGCAATCACACCCAAGTAAGATACTCTATAAAAGAAGTTGCAAGGACGGAAGAGTAATTGGGATGCGAAAAAGACAAAGGCATTGACAACCGTTAAAGCGTGTCCAACAAACCATCCGAAGTGTAGGTTCTACATTTTATCATGATTAAAACAAATGACTCCTTTTTTCTGTCTCTCTCCTTTTACCTTAAAATCAAATTTCTCTTCAGTCTTCTTTTCACTTTGAACAGGCTCCATATTTTTTAAATAAAACAAGAAAGAAAAAAGGAAAAATTAAATGTGCCGTGCATCCGAAAAAAACCTTTTTTTATACCTGAAAAAGATGTGAGTGAGAGGAGGCAGATGAGACCTGCCTTTTGATTGGTCCAAATGTATCCTCTTTTTTTTTTTTTTTTTATGAAGTGTTGTGTTATAAATAATAATAGCATGACTTCATGTTATAGAAACCATATCATTAATGCTCCCCCTGTTGTAGTCCATGACCATGTCGTCGTCAAATTGAAGCGGGGTTTATATTTTCATGACAGTTCGTTTTCGCGTCTGTACCTTGTTTGGGATAAAGAAACCCTTTTTGATATGCTTGGCGATTTTTGATTGCTCCAGCACACCAAATGACGTATTTTATCAAGTCACATTGACGTATTAATTTCTTGTCAGACAAACAGAAGAGCAGCACTTTTTTTTAACTCATCTATCCAATTCTGAACGCATGAAATAGGGAACCATATCAGCCAAGTTTTTAATGTTGAGTCCAAAAACACGCGCTGTCGTCGGAGAAACAAACTAAATATATTTATACGGGACCCACAATAACAGATCACATTGATTTTCTCCTTTTGAGTTTTTTTGATATTTCTTATCTCTAATTGTCTCCAGGGATGAAGAGATGTAATACATTTTTCTTGATTTGATTTACCGGCAGATCCATCGCTAGCCAGGCTTTCAAACAGTTCCCCTAAATACAATCTGAAGCCATAACAGATCACTCAAAGTGCTTGTCAAGACTTTGCTAAATACATCTCTTTGATTAAAGAATAATTGGTTAAACTATCCTATTTTATTAAATAAACCATAGCTTTTTAAACGGGATACGACAGCAGTTTAACTCAACTTTACCTCGATAAAATATCCATAGAATAGCGAACATATTTTGTTAACTTCCTGTAGTACACCCGGCTTAAATACAAGCAATTCTGAACATAGTGATTGTCTATAGGTGATTTAGTAGTTGCACTTACCAATGACGAAGCATATTTTTTTTTCGGTCATCCTGCGAAATTCAATGAGATCATAAATGAACTTTGAGCGATACAAAAGCGAATAAGAGCCATTTGCCAAAAAAAAAAAAAAACGAACTTTGGCCAATAAAAAAAGCGAACTTTAGGCTGTAAGACAAGCGTATTTCAGTCGGAGACCAGAGCGACTTTGGTCAATTGGAAAGCGAACTTTGGGGTTGGAGACACTGCAATTCATACAATCTTATTTTGGAGCAACAGATGCTAATAAGAAATAGCACCGCCTTTGTATGGAAAGCCATGGTTTGAAAGGCGAATAAAACTGTCCAGAATGGAATTTTATAGCACCTCCCTTATAAAGCAACTAAAAAAAACGTCACTGAGTCCCAAAATAGCCACAAGCAAGAAGCAAGAAGAAAAAAAAAAAAAAAAGAAAAAAAACTTGGCAACTCTTTCATCTTTTTTTTCTATTTACATTATGGAAGGCGGTTTATTAGCTGAAATTCAACGAGGTAAAGCCTTAAAGAAGGCACAAACGAACGATAGGTCTAAGCCTATGATCGATGGTAAGTGGTGATGAAGAGAAAAAAAAACAGAAAAAGCACAAGAACAAACCTCTTTGTTAGTCAAACCTTCGAAGCCATCTGGTGGCTCACCAATGGGAATGGCAAGACCTCCTATACCTACAGGTGGTGCTCCTTCATTACAACATACAGCTTCAGCTCCACCCTCTGCTCCTGCACCAGCTCCAGCTGCTGCTCAATTGGGTGGACTGTTTGCTCATGGTATGCCAACACTGCGAAAGACAAGAGGTGCCGCTGTAGACACAGGAAGAGGATTCTCCGGTAAGTGTTTAAGGTGCGTGTGTGTATAAGTGGGTAAATGCTTAAAATAAAGGTATAGGTTCTTCTGGTGCTGCAGCATCACCTTCAATTCCAGCCCCACCTCCACCTACACCAGGTCGATCACCAGCATTTAACAATAATAGCGTGAAACCACCCAAATTAACCAGTAATAATACCTTGCCGAAGAATTTTAAAGCACCACCTCCCATCCCGGGCAGAGCATTGCCTCAATTCGGTAGTAGTGCACCTTCTGCTCCACCTCCTCCGCCTCCACCCACAACATCATCTTTTAACGCTGGTGGTGGACCTCCTCCACCCCCTCCTCCACCTCCACCTCCTCCACAATCCGGGCCCTCCGGTGTATCGCCCAAAATTCAAGCAGCCCTTGTTCCTCCCGTACCAGGCCGTTCAAGATCAAATAGTTCACCTCTTCGACCTGTACCACCTCCCCCGCCTAGAGCAATTCCATCTCCGCCTGCCAATGCAGCCAATTTACCACCACCACCACCACCACCAGCGATGGGAAGAGGAAATATCGGTGCACCAAAATTTGGACTTCCAGGTGGTCGACCTTCATTAGCGGTACCACCTGTATTACCACCAGGACGACCTAGATCCGCTTCCAATTCATCATTTAATAATAACAATCAAGGAAGACAGTCTCCTGTGGCTACACCACCACGATCCCCATTGCCTCCTCCTCCACCTTCAATTGGTAGAGGCACAGCACCACCACAAGCACCACCACCACCACCAGCGCCAGCACCACCACCTCCACCTCCTGTGGTAGGTGCAGGAAATAGTCGAGTACCTACAGCACCTGTGAATCGACAACCTACACTGACACCATTAATGGGATTAAGACCTTCTGCACCCACATATAACTCACAGCAGCAACAGCAGCAACAGCAGCAACAGCAGGTACCATTAACAGAAGGAGGTGGTAGATATACTTTTAGACCTACATCAGATTTGCCCTTGCCAAGGACAGTAAATATTTCACGCCACGTTTACCCCAGTGGAGAAAGCAAAGGAAATGGTAAAGTTTAAATATGTGTTTTACGTTATGTTACTAACATCACTATATTTTAGCTTATCCTTTAGATTATTCCAAGTTTCGTTAATTGGGGAATAAAGTGTCATGATTTTTTGTGTTTTAAAATAAAAAATAAATAAAAATCAGGAGATATTTATTCACACTGACATTTATATAATGCAACGTTAAAACCACAAATCAAGCTTTTCTCTCTCTTTAGCTTTCTCTCTTTCTCATATAAACGACATGCCTCCTTTTGTATTTGACTCGTTTCAACCAAGAGTGGACAAGACAAACAAGGATCATCCCGATTATCGTCATCCACTTTATGTAGGCACATGGAAAAGATCGATCCCAGGAAGAGATGATGACTTTGCTCGGGATGACATGGATGAGCCTCATCTGAAGCGAAAGCATGCTCTCCTTTTAAAGAACCCAGCTATTGTTAAATTATACGGTACCGAATTCAGTACTTTCTATATTGCCACATTGATCAACCTGGTTCAATTGGGTCTTGCTTACTATCTGGGTCGAACGGCTGTACATTGGTCCATCTATGCGCTCACTGCTTATTTCATTGGCGGTACTGCCACAGGGATGGTAGGTGTCATTATTCATGAAGCCTGTCATAACTTGGTGACAGGTTCCAGTGTGGTAGATCGCATGATTGGACTTTACACCAATATTGTCTTACCTGTACCTATTTCACAATCATTTCGTCGATACCATATAGAACATCATACATGGCAAGGCGTAGAAGGTATGGATCCTGATTTACCGCTTGAATGGGAAAAGAATTTGATTCGTGGTAATGCCGTAAAGAAAATTCTTTGGATCTTGATTTATCCCATCATGTATGTGGTACGTGGACTTGTTATGCAGCAACAGCGAGGACATACACCGGGAAAATGGGAAATTATCAATGTTGTATTTACCATTGTCATGGATACTGTAATTGCCAAAGTGTGTGGAATCAAAGGTCTGCTTTATCTGCTATTATCGCTTTGGTTTGGCTATTCGTTACATCCAGGAGCTGCTCATTTTATTCAAGAACACTATACATTTGATGATGGACAAGAAACATATTCTTATTATGGTGTATTGAACATACCGTTCATGAATATTGGTTACCATAATGAGCATCATGACTTTCAAAAGGTAAAAAAAAAAAAAAAAAAAAATTGATTTGGATGTCCGTAAATACTTAAATGTCATTTAGATTCCATGGACCAAACTTCCTATACTTCGTGCCATTGCAAGCGAATCTTATGACACATTATCCTATCACACATCATGGTTATTAGTGCATTGGAAATTCATTACGCAACCTTCCATGGGACCTCAATCTCGTGTTGTGCGTGATTATACTACCTTTAAACAAGGTCGATCTTTAATGAGAAAAATTCGTGAATATAACAATAAATAATTTTTTTTTTCTTAATAAATAAAGAAAAAAAGTGTGTCTTCTAAGTTGACTTTTCGGCAGCGGTAGGGAACCATTGATCCCATTTCATCTTGGCAGCTTCTTTAAAACGAACCATCACACTCTCGGCATTATCTAAAGCAGGACGGACATCCAAGTGGAAGACAGGTACACCAGGTACTTCTTCGGGAGCTTCGTAATAATCAATCACATATCTTCTGGATTGTCCACAACGGCTAATATACCAATCATGTCTATCAAAGGGCTTGGGAGCACTAGACACCATTTTTTTCATGTTAATATAAATTCCTCTTCATCTTCATCTCTCTTCTTTCTTTCTTACCCGAATAATGAATGCCATTGAGCTTTAGGTGTGATATCTTGGGGTCTACCTTGGAATTTTGATAAATAAGGATCTTCAGCACAATCACTAGATAGATAAACAAATTAAGATCTGAAAAAAAAAAATTCTCTGATATAAACTTACCACTTGTATTTGGATTCCCACTTCAACACCTCATTCCAGGCTTCTTCGTTCAAAAAGTTATGAATATCTACCATAGTTTCAATTTCATTTTCGGGAGTTTCCCAGCCCTTTCTACGAAGAGCATTGTAAAATTGTTGAGGACTAGGGTATTCCCATTTGGATGTAGCTCCCTTGGCTTTAGGAATAGAAGAAGTTACACGCTCAGTGGGTAAATCCACAGTTTGATCGGCTTGTGGGGATTGTGTCAAGTTGGGAATCATGTTGAGCTTGTTCAACTCATCATCACCGCCCTTGTGCATGGGGCAGCCAGGTGGGAACTCGGTTTTCTTCTTTTCTTCTACTTTCTTGGGCATGGGACAAGAAGCCTCTTCCTTCTTAGGCATGGGACAAGACTCTTCCTTCTTGGGCATGGGACAAGACTCCTCTTTCTTGGGCATGGGACAGGATTCCTCCTTCTTGGGCATAGGACAGGATTCCTCCTTCTTTGGCATAGGACAACTAGGTGCTTCCGTCGACATTTTTTAAATGGGTAATATAGGAAAAATATAAAAAATTGGGAAAGGGTGCCTTGCTTTTTTTTTTTTTTTTTACCTGTTTGACATATAATTTAAACTCAGGCGTTTGTCTCAAAAAGGAACATGGCAGTCACGTACACCGTGTTCCTGACAACAATGAACTTTAACTTACTGTGCTTCAACTCTACTTTGAATCTTGTAACTTTATTATGCTCGGCATCGTGTTTGGTAAATGTTTAAAACATTAAATTCGATTAAGTTCTGATGAACAGGGAAGATCATACGCACACTTATAGTTGCTATTTCTTTCAATAACCAAGTACCCTCTTTGTTTTTACTTGTATAAATCAGTGCTTATTATATGAAAGTAGAATCACTTTATCCCTTAACACTTGCGATTTCTTTTGTTTTCGCTTCTCTAGATATCGTATCAGAGACTTTTATTATATATCAATCAATATTTATCTTAATTATCTTTGGAGGTTGTTCATCCACACGCGAATACTCAGAGTTACACTCCCATGGATTATTATTAGTTGTCAACAAGGACAAAAAAAGCTAATTATAGCTCTAAAAAAGTTAATTTTGTTCCGGATTATGCCAAGTTAGCGGATATAAAAGTTTGACGGCGTTGGGTTGTTTCTTATAGATGTTTAACATGTTCGAGTCATCTCTCGGCAACCTCCGCTTGCTATTCTGTCACTCAACAATGAAATAATCCTCCCTTAAGATTTGACTACAATCCTGAAACTCACTTAAAGCCTCTGCAATAGGCTGTATGCCATTATTTTTGATTTTGTTAGTGAGAAAGGGATACATAAATAGTTTTCTTTACCAACAAAAACTCAGGTGTCATCTACCAATCTTACTTTATAAATGTCAGCCTTGATTCGCTCGCACGACACAAAAGGAATTGCCAAGCATCTGGCATCTTGCAAACATAGTTGGCTACACTTGATGTGGTAATTTAAGTGCAGTCAGCTTGAAGACGCTGCTCTTTTTTATCGGTGTAGTAATTTGCCGATTGTGGCTGTTTGGCAAACTCTACAACGGAAAGGTTGTTCTTTTTTTGGATAAGTTCGCGGAATAATTCTAGGGTTCCCATTGATAGAAATTCGGCTTTAACGCAAATGTTACTATGAGACTCTCGCCTATCAATACAATCGATTAAGTAGCTCGTCATATGTAACTTATTTTTTAACTGATATATGTTAGTAAGATTGTCTCAACTATTTTATCTTTTAATTCGGTGTGAAAAGAAAAGAGTATTTGAACAGTTTTTATTATTTATAATTTAATTAACAAGAACTGGCTTATGTCAGGATGATTTAATTGCTTATTAAACCGTCCATAATGTTTGGGCCTTTAATTAAAATAAAATCATCTTTAAATACAGTCTTATTAG
The DNA here is from genome assembly GCF_025094135.1 of Mucor mucedo. Taxonomy (NCBI): domain Eukaryota; kingdom Fungi; phylum Mucoromycota; class Mucoromycetes; order Mucorales; family Mucoraceae; genus Mucor; species Mucor mucedo. The sequence goes on along the minus strand of NW_026252542.1, from coordinate 11,336 downwards.
ATAATGTTTCATACTATTTAGCATAATATATACATATGTATGTAAACTGCGCGTGCATGAAACATATATTAGTACAACTGAGCCCCAGGCTTACGTACAAGCAATTCTGAACTTGTTAACTGACTACAAGTGTTTCAGTGGTAGTATAAACAATTATATACCAATAATAAAGCATATTTTATAAAGAATTGCGTATCAAAGTGTCGAACAAGTTAAGATGAACAAGCGTAAACTCAAATTTAGATACATATGTCAAAAAACTGGGCGGAGTTAACAAATTAAAATGGAAGCACAGGCACTTAAACTTTTCATAAGAGCAGTTTAAAAAATGGTTTGATGAAAATGACACCAGGTAATCATTAAAAAATTTTCAAGAATGTTCATTCATCGAGATAATCTATTGTTTTTGTTGCGTATCGTCCACCTGTTAAATTTTTAGCAGTTGGCTACAGCTGTTTACATTATCCGCGTCTTGCAGAGATAAATTACAGTAACAAAATGTGCAATACCATAAATCAAATTCAGTATGTGTTTTTTTGTTAAGACGTTTATATCTATTATTCCTTCCGTTTTATACTTTATAGCATGATGCTTTTATAAACTATTGGTAACAATATAGACAGAATCTGATACTACCAATGGAATTATGCCGGCTGTCCTCTATGAAATTTTTTGTTAGATCAGACTCGAACAAAAGAATCACCCAATAAACTACAATAGTATAGAAGATACTGTGAAACACATCTTCAACTTTGTCCGCCTGGCTACAATGGTTAAGAAAGTTAGTCCCTGTCAGACTATTTCTAAACCATTTATTCATTTGTATGAACTTTTATTCGGTGTACTTTATATTTAAACGGCCTCTAAAAATTCTATTGACGTACAATTACCGTCTGCTGTCTTTGTTAAGTGTTCGTTGCTCTATACTAAATAATTTAATTCAATAGAACGTTGTAAAAATAAATGTAGTATCAAACTAGCACGTCAGTATATGTCTAGGCTCTAAAATATGTGTAGCAACCGTGTCTAACGTCTAGAAAAAGTAATTCGTTTCCACAAATACTATTTACAGATTAGTGTCGTATTACTACAGAAAGGAACAGTGTGGAAGCCATAAGTCAATCTTCTGGAAGGTTTATATTTATTTGACGCCACTCATCATACCAAGATTCTTCTCTCTATTAACACTATGCATTTGTGATCTTTAAATAAAATAAAAAACTCGCGTAAGACTGAGTACTAACTAAGTAAATATCACATTTAAGTCGGAATAAGAGGGTAGCATATCAACTCAACAAAAAAGTTTTGATGATAACTGTGTTGCACTAGACTTGCCGATCTTAATAAGTGACTCACAGATACCTGACATGCATATTAATGGATTCCTTGGTAATTATGCAATTTTAAGGTTGAAAAAAAAAGCCCAATCATAATTACTGGATAGTTCACTATAGTCTTCTACAAGTAGCTTAAATGAAAAGATGTTTCAGATTGAACTGGTGCCAAGATCCTAGAATACAATTATACATAAACAAAGTTAGTTTCTACCGCGAGGACAGTTTTAGAAATTTTTTGAAACTGCATGAGATCATTGAGGTTCCATGCTAAGTAGGTGTGGGCGAGAAGAAAGCCATAAACGTGAACACTAGCGCGAATAAAATAAAAATAAAAAATTTGTCTCATAACTACAAACTGTTACCAATAAAAAATCTAAACCGTTCCTTGTCTATTAATGATATTAGGAAAAAAATTAAACCAAACATCTACAGATATTCAGAACTAAAATGTTGTCTACTGCATTACCGATAGTGCTTTGAAACTTTGAGAGTACAGACATGTTTTTTAAATGCCACCCCTGAATTAAACCTTATTGATTTTAAAAATAGAGTTGCTAAGTCCAACGATAAATTAGTCATTGAGTTCATGCAAGAATTGCCGAGATATGTAACTTATTTTCCGAGCATCTCTTTAGTACACAAAATTCAATGCACTTGAACTTCAATTAAGAGTCAAACTAATGGACTACGCCATCTAAATTAACTAAAAGAGAATTGATCATCGACCTTGGTTTTTTTCTTCTCACAAACCAACAAGCTTATTAGAAAGGCACAGGCTACATTCATTATACTTTTCTAGAATAATAATTTGTTACACTAACATGTGTTGCCTTTGATAGTTACACGTACTGTTTTTTAAGGAAGGGCCATATGGAACAGCTACGTTAACAATGGCACTTTAGTTGATGATCCAAGAAACATGAAGGCTTAAAGGTCGGAGAAGATCTGAAGTGTTACAGTAGGTGCGTCAGTGTAACCAATATGGTAGATGGGAGGTATATATGGCTATAAATATAAATTTCATTATGCCTCTAGAACTACAACTGGTCGATCCGAATGGCACCGGTATCTCTGTAGTGATTTATCTGTTTTTTCGGTTAAAGTGATGTGAAAAGGATACAAGGAATGTGGGTTTTTTTTTCAGGATGCCGTATCTAGATTGAAAAAAAAAAAAAAAAAGAGTTTAGGTTTCAATGATGAAAGATTTATTGTTGGAGGTCTTGACGGAGATTAGTTTTAAACTTTCTGCTTAATACCGATATAGTCAAAGGGGCACATTATTAAGACTAACAACTGAAACATGCGTGGGGTAAGCTTTCTATTATTTTGTTTTTTAGTCCGAGAACGTAGTAATACTATTCTTACGGGGATGGTTTAAAAAAAATCTTTATTCTAGGGCTGATTTTTTTGCCCGGAACACAAAGTATAATAGAATGTGTCAATGTTTGAAACGAACAATGAAAATAAGAATCCTTGTGTCTTTCAAGAAGGGTTTGTCTCTTAACAAGCAATAATCTGTGCTCACTTAGAATGTTGTACAATAGATCACGGGCTTGTACATGGACACCCGTACACTTCTTTGTGTGTGTGTTGTGTACCCAACCAAAATAATAATAAAAAAAACTTTCTTTCGATCATTTTATAAGATAGTGAAAGATTCCTTTTAAAGAATCTAGAACTATGATATATATATACATTATGTATTTATAAATAATAATTATTACCACGCTCTCGGGCTATGTTTCATAAAATGATTTGAACGAAATTAGGAATGACACGAAGACAGGGGAAGAAAAAAAAAGTGGAACGGCCTCAAAAAAAAAAATTACAGGTACCTGAATGTTTTTGGTTTGACTGAAACGGTGATGGATCCGAAAATCAATTGTTGGTAACATAGAATTCATGTCAACCGTGGTAACAAATAGCCTATCAAAACTCAACACAAATATTTTGCCAATCTTTAGATCACAACTCAGATAGTTCTCAAGGCATGACGACAAAAAGTGCTGCCCAGGCCAGATATATGACAACACAAAACAAGTCTAAAAAAAACTTAGGATGGCTTTTTTTTCCTATCCTTCAATCAAAAATACACAAACAGTAATAACATTGTCTATGTTTATTTGTTTATTCTGATTGACTGATGGGGTCCTGACACCAGCTGCTCGTGTAATAGTAAGGGTATTCCAAGTTGATATTCATTATCCTGTATCTTCAGCTGTATGATTCCGATATAAAACGGCCACAGAAAATAGTATGTATATATATATATATAGAATGATACCATCAACATGTGGCAATACAGGATTATTAATTTTCTTATGCTAGAACATTCAACTCAAAAAAAAAAGACTCGTATCTTATCTCATTTTAGATGTGCCCAAACCATCTTTGATCTAGTCTTGAACGCTTAATTCAAGGCTTGAGTAGGTATGTGCCGATGGGAAAAAAAAAAAAAGAGTTATCAATCTTTACACTGCAGATACTGTTACAAGTCCGATTGACTTGGTGTTACAGCATGTAGACATTTTTTGTTATGACAATTCCCTTTTCCAGTATGGTTTAGACGGGAGAGCTGACGTTACTTTGCCGAAAATATATAATTTATATATCAGAAATAATTTGTGATACGAAATCTTAATATATCCCTTCCGAGAATACCAATATTATTATTATATGTGAACGCTTTGACCAAGGGACCACAGTCTTGTAGTTTTTTTTTTTTTCTTTTTTTTTTTTACAGTACAAGTCGTTTCCCCCAATTGAACGTTCGCCGATAGGTGATTTCGTACATATTTATCAGATGATATTTGGTGATTCTATTTGATTCTATAATAAAAATAAAAATAAAAATAAAATTATTTGCAATCGGGTGGGTAGTACTGAACGCGAGTAAGGTTAATGAAGCACTTTTTGTTTCCACTGACATCTCTGAGTTTATATAATTTTTATATAAGAACCAGAGGCTTTTTTTTTTTTTTTTTACTTTACTTTTCTATCTTCCTTTTTTTATTTTATATTACCAACATTCCTCATTCAATGAACAAGCACTGTAACCCAATTCAAGAAACCAAGACTCTTTCCAAAAAATCTGATGCTCTTTATTTATCATTTGCAGTCATTCAAGAAGATCCGAAGCGTATGACTAAACAAAGGCTTTTAAAAGTCAAACAATCCAGGCACCATCAAACAACTTTACCTAGTACATCTTCTGAATTGAAATTTAAAATTGAATCCATGGGAAATCACCCTGTAGATGATCATGACCTTGAAATGTGTCCTGCTAGAATTCGTCCATCTTGGCCGAAACAAATTACTCCTTGGTGGTTGGCTACAGGTCCCAATGACAAGCCTCCATTCTCGTATGCTACATTAATTGCGCATGCTATCTTTTCTAGTAAAAATGGCAGAATGACATTAAATGATATATATCTTTGGATTTCAAAAAAATATCCTACATTTCGCATCGGCACTGGTGGATGGCAGGTAAATATATATATATATATTAGCTTTTAATTTTGCTCATATAAAATGCTCACACACTTATTTCTTAGAACTCTATTCGCCACAACTTGTCACTCAATAAAAAGTGGTTCTATAAAATTGATCGTCAACCAACTCAAAAGAATCCCGGTAAAGGTTGTTATTGGACGCTCGTGGCTGGTACTGAGCAACTTTTTATCGACAATTTAACACACGAAAGTAGCTACAGCAGAAAACATCATGATATTGCTTTTACAGCCGAACTTTTTTTGGGGCGAAGCAAAAGCGACATTGAACACAAGCATGCTTCAGTATCATCACAAACAACAAAAAACGATAATACACCAACCAAATTGTCTGCTGCAAGAACACCCAGACCGTTGATGTCTCCCCTTTATACTACATTTAGAACAAGCAAGAAAACGCGTACACCAAAACGTCGTCCTTCTGAGAATAGCGACATGTTGGATGATTCAGATAATGATTCAGGTGTTGACGTCAGTAACAAGTTCATCGATAAAAAACATCCAAGAAAGCGACGTTGCACAAACAACAGGAGTAAAGCTTGTTTATCATCTGCATCGCCAACGCAAACATTGCAGCAAATCAGTTCAAGCATGATTTATGACGCACCAACAACAGCCACTTCTGACATCGGTAGCCTAAATAACTTGGTGATCAATAACTGGATGGAGGATTCATTATTATCTTCTGAAAACTTTATGTGCCACACCAACAGTAACTATCAGCCCGAATGGTCTCCTATGACTGAAAATGCTGACATGTGGTGTGACCCAACAATAGCACCCAACTGTACAAAAAGGGGACCCATTACCATTGATTTGGAAAATGAAGAATCCACACTTATATACCATCACTATGAAGAAAACTATTTACCTTACTATGACTTTACAACAGACGACTTATACAACTATAGCTTATACCCCAAAACATTCACTCCTTCTATTTCTATTGATACCAATACCGTTCCTTTGTCTTATCCCACAATTCCTCTTTACAGTAATTACCAATTACAACAATTTGTATCTATGCAGGACATACTATATTTATAATTTATTCTATTTCTTTTTTCCTTTTTCATGTAAATAAAACCTTCTGTTGATCATCGCGTAAAAAAAAAATGCAAATGTGGTTCCATCAAAATATTTATTATTATCAAATGACATATTGCCTAGACAAACAAATATATTTTTGTTTGTATGGAGAAGGATGTTATACAATATGTGTATAGGGAGATTACTTAATGCACCACACAAACAGTATGATTTACATTTTTATTCTGAATGTAAGACTGTCTGTGATATGGCGTTTATTATATAATGGGCACGCGACTCGGTTGATTTATTGTGGGTTTTGGGAAGAATAATAAAATTTCTTAGAAAAAAAAAGAGCCAGCTTAAGCCCTTAGCTACTTAGTATAAAAATGTAAAATTTTGAACTTTTTTTATGGATTGCATCTCCACACTATTACGTATAAGAACTCATTTTTGTAATATTAGCTATTATTGTCGCTTATTTGAAGTATGTATAAAACTAACTTGGTTCAGCTGAGCGTTTAAATAATATGCTGAGTAAGAATTAATGAAATATTGATGTAGATCGCTTAGATTACCCGGTTTCAAAAACAATCAGTATCTTAGCCCTTATGTTGAAGCATTTTGTTTAAAGGTGAGTCTATTAAGTTCTTCCTTACGATTAAAAAGCTCTGAGATATCAGCCTCATCGCTTTTAAAACTCCTGCTATCCCTCATGTTTATCAATAAGATTCCATCGAACTTTAACGCTGGTATTGGTTAGGACTGATAATCGAAGTGATTAAATGGTCGGATGTGTTAAAAGTGTAAATGAAACAATATGTTAGGGCTTATAAGAAACGTTTGTAATTTTTTCCAGACGCTTTTCAGTTAAATCGTTAATATATTAGTCGATGACTGTAAACATTTTTATCGCGCACAAAAAATAGTTTCCTCATCCTTAATAACTTGTATTCCTCGTATATTTGTGATTATTCAGAGAAAACAGGCGCGAAAACCCTAATATTGCAAAAGAACACCTGTCTGCGCATGGAATTTCATCAAATATTTTGTCCGAAAAATTATAGTAAAATGGCATTTATTATCCCAAACCATCAATACCGAATTTTTACAATGTATCAGTCATATATACACTTAATATATTTTCTTTCCTTGAGCACAAACAAGCATTTTCGTCTGAGTTCCTTGTGATGAGAGAGGGGAAAGGCAGTCATGATACATAAACTGGGCAAAAACATCATTTTTGTGCGTCATCTACACTTTTTATCATTTTTTAAAAAAAAATCCAATTCTTTCTCTATTTACAACAATTTTGAATGGATAGGTATTCACGAGGATACGACGAGCGTTATAGAGGATACTATGATCGCCCTCGGTCTGATACATATAGACCGGGTGAAAATTATAGATCAGAGAGGGATTACAGAGATGGTGGCGTAAGGGGTGGACGGAATTATTCTCCCAATCCTCATTACTCATCTGGCAATGGAAGAGGTGGTGGTAATAGTGGCAATGGCAATGACGATAGATATAGCTATTCGGATTCAAGACCATACTATCCACCTTCGAGAGGCCCATCACCTTCTCGATCCGATTCTAGATCGCCAAGACGTCCATCGTATGGCTATTATCGTTCCGGGCCTTCGTCTTCATACCCATACAACCCCAGAAGATCGCCTTCACCTTCCAACGGTGGCCGCAGTGGAAGTTCAAGTAGAAGGGATTCTTATGATCATCGTCCATACCATAGTTCACCCAATTACCCGTCGTATCCATATCACAGAAATAGTAGTCCTTACCCACCTTATTCTGCGAGAAGACATTACCAAGGCCCTCCTCCTTCATTTCCTCCTTCGAATAGCAGTGGTTATCATAGCCGAGAGAATTCTTCAGGCCCTTCTTCTCTGCAACAACACCAACCCCCGCCTCCACAACAGCGATCAATTCACTCCACACCTACTTCAACTGCGCCTAACTCGCCGGGACATTATAATCACCCTCCGGCGCAATCCCTTACACCGTCTACACAAAGCCAACAACAATCTAATGAAAACATGAGCAGTTCAACCACTACATCTGCCATGAATACCACTTCTTCTATTGCCACTAACCATCCTCCACCCCCACAACAGCAACAGCAACAGCAACAGCAGCCACCACCTCCATCTGTAAACACAAATTATCCTCCATCTTATCCTTATACAACGCCTTCTGCTTCATCTTCGTATCCAGGTGGGAATACGGGATCTAATGCCCCATTGAGACCTCATCACCATAATCATCATCATAACTCTCACTATAATAGTAGTTATCAGTCCCATCATTCTTCTCCCTCTGTCGCTATGCCTCCTATAAGACAGAGAGTATCTTGGGCTCCTGATCAAGAAAAAGAGGTAAATAATGGGGAAAAGAAGATATAAAAGCTTAAGAATAATAACAATATAAAAAAATTGCATAGGTTGAAAGGTATCATAATGATCAGCGCAAGCTATGTGAAGAAGAAAACAAAATTTTGATAGCGTCTCGTAAAAGTCGCTTTGAGTTAGAGCTAGCAAATTGGGATACTAGAAAATTAGAGCATCAATTGGAATTGGTACAAAAACAATGGGAAGAGAACGGGATGGAAGATTTGATTCGAGATGAGCTAAATTCAAGATTGCCAGGTAGAACTGCTCATACAACAACTGTTCGTACAGTGACAGTAACGACCACGAACACCCAAATTTTGTAATCATTTTTTTAATGCAGCATAAAAAGTGTATATAATAAAGTTATTTGTAAGAGAAATACACAGTAAGGTATAAAGTTAAGGGACTATTTTGTAGTGTATTCAACCGTAACATTACAAACACTTTTGCTTGTGCTTTGAATGGATTCGATCTCATCCGAAGAAATCGAACTAATACGGTCCCGATACACTTCATCGAAAAGCTCCTGTTGACCACCCAATCGAATTTCGGCGTTATATGAGCTTGCGAGAGCATCTTTATAGACGATCTTGTAGTACCAAAGACCGATCGAGATAATTGCAAGAACAATTGTAATAATGTAAGGTACTACATAATCGAGGAATTTGTTAAAAATGATGCCTCGTTTTCTGTTAATAAAACTTACGCCAGTATGGATACCCGTTAGGTTTTGTTTCAGGCGGTACGAATACAAAGACTAATGTGTACAAACAAATGATTATGAAAAAAATAGCCACGACTACAGGTACTTTGAGTGGACGTTTGATATTGGGCTGTGTACGACGCAAAATAAGCAGACCGATAACACTCATGGCTGAGAAAAAATAATTTCCGTAACCAGTAAAAGCAACAATGAATTGAAATGCGGACCCAGGAGGAGGCGCTAATAAAAATATTAATGCAATAACATAAAGTAGCACAAGTGAATAAATTGGCGTATGCAGCTTGGGATGGACTTTACTAAAAAACCGATCGTAAGGCAAAAATCCTTGTCGAGAAGCTTCAAGGACAACCCTAGAACCAGAATAGAACACGACACCGACAAATCCGAATGAGGAGCTACCTACAAGAACTGGTAGCACCCGTGAGCCAAAAATGCCACCAAAGGCCGTATTAAATAGGTTGGCTGCAACTGTCAGATTAGATGCTCTAATTACAGAAAGAGGTAAAACGGCCAGATAAGCTGAATAACTTGAGGTTAGATGTCATTATATAAAATTGTTTTAGTGCATATATTACCAACATTAGCCAAGAGATATAAAACAGTTGTTAAAGAGAGAGCTGTGATTGCGCAGCGAGGAAGATTCTTGATTGGATCTTTAAGCTCGTCAAGAACATAATTAAGATTATACCAACCCCCATAAGCATAAATTACGTAGTAAATTGCACTTGCGTAAGATCCAGGATTCTTCAAAGTTCCGTCAAATGAAAAGTTTTCAGATAAGTCTGGTCCGTCGGAAAACCGCCCAGAAAGACCAGCAAACCCTACACAAATCAAAAGGGCCAGTAAAGTGATTTTAATTACTGTAAAAAAGTTGTTGGCACGAACAGCGGCCTTGCTGGAGAAAATATTTAAGATTAACCAGAACGTTAAACAAAACACTATGACATAGGGTTGTCAGTTACATTTATCTACGGATTTATTATGAGCAATACATACCTGCAAATCCTCGAGCTCCCCAATTGTTTGTGTAGCTAGGTCCACCAATTGCATAAATTATATTGCTTCCAAACACTGTCGCTCCCTACATAATTAAAGCATTAAATATCACATCAATAGTTATCTATTATTCATACCTGTGCTAAACCTGCCCCACGAGAAAATATCCCAACCATAATCAAAAAGACAAATGACACAATCTGTTTAGGTTTTGGAAACTGATAAGCAAGATATTCTTGCTCTCCGCCACTAGTAGTACAGTAAAGAGTATAAGTTTTGATAAAAGGTTTTAAACAGTATATTGGCGTACCTTTTGGGAAGCATCGTACCAAGTTCAAGATAGCACCATACACCTGTACCTGCAAACACCGCACCAACAACCCAGAGAATCAACATCATGCCACCGGAGCCGCTGTTGATTAAAATCAACGAGGGGTTAGAAAAAATTCCAGTGCCAATAATCATGCCCACTAAACGAGTAAACAAATTTAATATTTATTTTAAGGAGCGTCTATTAGAATAAATATAAAACTTACCATTCATCAGTGTTCCGCTGAAAAATCCCAAGTGCCGGTTCAATTTTTGATCGCCAACAGCCAGCGGCGATATGTTTTCTATCTGTTGTGGTTGTGCTTTTCTGTGAGGAGAATCTTCTTGTAATGGCATTTATGTGGATATATACTTGAATCAATGTAAGATTTTGAATGGAGAAGAAAAAGATTGATATAAAAATTAATGAGCTTAAATACATCTGTTCGTAACCAACCGGAAAGTTACGCCATAACATTGATCTTCTCATACATATAAAATTTGTATCAAATCACTCCTTTATTTCGACTTTCAAAAACAGATGAAGGAAATATCTTCTCTTGCGTCATGTGTTCCTTTAATAGACAAAACTTATTGACTGTTTTTTACTGTTACACTGCATAAATGGTGTCATTTGAAGAATATGTATGTGTTATTGTCATTTTTCCCTTTGATTCAGATCCAAGTACTGTTATTAAATAATAAAAATACGCCATCAGTTATACGCGAAGTCCGGATAAAGTTAATTCCAATTCCTCGACTGGAAATGTAACATCTAATTTTCGTACATTTTTGCTTTTATCACGCAAAACCTGAATTATGCAATATTACTGCTTTTTAGATGTTTCTCATAACAGATTAACTTTGAATTAATAATCAACTTTCAAAACAGAAATTTATAAATACGTACAGATATTGAGGTAAACTTTGATAAATCGTTAATTTAATCTTAAATCAATACAATGCCTACTGTTCAATTGCAAAACTCTTCCCAGCCTGACTTTACTTACTTACCGGATCGTAA
>NW_026252541.1:0-42951 GCF_025094135.1 Mucor mucedo | reverse complement strand
ATGATAGACCAATTGAATTTTAAAATTGGATGATCTTTTTCTTCTTGAGCGAAATAGAGAACGTCCAGTACAGTATTTATTCCAGTCAGCAACAGGCGGCTATCCAGACATTACCGTTACTTATAGAGATAATTCTAAAAGATCCATCGATTGACGTCGCCATTCAAAAGCGAAACTAACAAGAAACAAGGCCATTTTGCTTCTTTGGTAATACCTGTCCTATCGGCCACCGAATCACATATTCAAAGAAGTCCCCCATTTTGCGCTTTAGAAACGCTAGTTTTACTATAACATAGTAAATTATCATTTAGTATACGTATAAAATTACAGCATGAAATTAGAGCGTATTACCTGTCGTTTTAGATTAGTGACGTTTTACAGGACTATAGTGGCATGTGTGGAACAATTTCCTGGAGTTTTCCCCGGTTACCACTTGACATTCACTAAATACGAGTTAACATAAGAGAGAACGAAAGAGCGCTATATTTATACACTTACAAAATAAACTGCTGTAACTCTTGCATGCTGTCCAATTTCATTTCTACCATCACGATGAGAGTTTCTGGCACATGTTTAAAGTTTTCCTACTTCCAACATTCATACTATAAAAGCTTTGTATGTCAAACCAGCACAGCCACTTAAAATAACGTCCGAACCAGTTTTTGACCATCTTCATAGAGAAAACAAGAGATTATCTTTTCACCGTCCAAAAACAAAGAATTATGATGAAACGTTTTACGACTGAAAACGTTTCTTTGGTTAAACACCTTACCATTAACTTAACGTGACAAAGAATATGTAGTGGAGCAAAATCGCGCATATAAACTACACAAAATGAGTTAAATTGACATTTTAATAAACCCCCTTTCATAAGTGACCAAATGAGACTCACGGATATTCCTGTATTCTTCATCGCTGCACCAAAAACCGCTCCTACACCAGCAATTGCTGTTTCTTCGGTGACACCACCCAATACTACTACTGCAGGTACAGCGGCACTCTCTTTCCAACAAAGATAGGCAACACTTGAACGAAATGTTGCTGCTGCTGTTATTGAATTGAAATCATCCGTTTATTCCGAGATATCAGTACGTTTCTAACCGATAAAATTATAAAACGATGAAATTTAGCCGAATTTTGCAGCCATTGATTGGTGATAGGCACAATAGCTGTATGGTCTACGAGATATTGCTGGGTGGGTGTATGACCACGGTACCTTATCGACGGCAAACCTCCTTTTGCATGGCTAACTTTCGGAGGATGTCACATTATATGATAATGTGGCTTCTGTCCTGCATAAAAACGCTGCTTTTTCTGCTTCAAAAAGCTATTTGTTATGATAAAGTGAGACATCACGATGAACACTTGGCGGATGAAGAGAAGTACAAGACGTATTGTGATATTGTAAGAATTCCTGCTGCTGTATCAGCCAATAGACACTAGGTTGGAGATCAAAAGGTCAGTAAAGTAATTATTCCTAATTTTTGGCACATTACTCACGCCTCACAAAAGAAAACCTGACAAGTTGGTAATCAAAAACCCATATCTCTCTGTAATTACACTTTCAACATGCGCCAATCAAACCACTGTTCTGTTCTTCCTTCTGTTTCTGTCAAATTTTTGAAATGACTTATTTAGTTATACTATTTAAGGATTTTGTATTGCACCACTACATACTCTAACAGAAATTTACATAAAAAAAAGATCGAAAGTCACTGGGGTAGAAATACCAACAGTATCATGGAACGAACGGCTCTTTTACCTGATGTGAAATACAAACAGGATTTACATTTATCTGACTTCGTGGATCATCCTGCTGGAATGTGAATTTCGGTCACCTATTCGAGACTTGGTATCAAAACCTTATGTTAAGTAGCAGTGATGATGATGGTTTTCTTTTTTCTAAAGATATCATGACTAACTAGTCTTTTTTCAGGTTCTTAAAATAGTAGTAAAAAAAATTCATACTTTACCGGAGCCAATTCGTCCAATCTATATAAGTGTGAAATATTTCCACAGCGGTAGCACTTTGGTCAAAATTCTCACCTATACTCCACTAGGTTCTTTAAAGAAAAGAAATCAAAGTACATTGATAAATGTGGTAATAGCCGCGTTTTGTTTGACTTGAATCACGAAACGACAAGGTATGCTTTGGCTTTCTTCTCAAAGCCAAATTAACAGTGGTATAATAAGATCTGGTAAGATTTCACATATGACTAACTGATACATGGGAAGACCGTATTTTTTTGAATACAAATTCGATAAAGTAAGACGTTTCTACGTTTTGTGTAGCTCTTGTATTTCAACGTTTGTGCACTACGCAAGTAAAAATGAGAAAAAAGTTGTTAGTAACATTGCAGTCATTGTCACAATTGTGAGATTGCTGAAAATGGTGAAACATTCATCTAATGTAAAGAAGGTGACATACCAAGATTCTACTTCTTGTGTTATTATTTCAATAAGAATGAGCTAAGATGAGGACTTGGAAAAAAAAAGCAAGAAAATTTTTTAACCTTTGAAAATTAATAAAGGCCCGATTCAAAATTTTAAACCACGCCAGCTTATTTTTGTGAATGAGCTCTTAACCATCCATAGCCGGATAAATACCCACATTAGTTAATGTCAAGGCCGATGTTAGTGTTGGAGGCTCGGTTTGCTTGCTTTTTAACTCAAACGTCCGATTTAATTGTCATATATAAATGCTTTACCTGTTAAGATAAATGAGAAGGGTGAGATGATTTTTAGGTTTTAGGGTGCTCGTCTTTATTAATTAAATCAGTACGTCCACACTCCTACCGGGAGGCTTGACTGCCGCAGGTGAGTGGAAAGGGTATAGATGTCTATATTTGTGACCTAAGTTTATATTTAACTCAAAATTAATATACCATTTACCCTGCCTAGATAAATATTCATGTGGCGTAAATAACGGACAGAAGAGGTATGCAATTTAAATAAATATATGCAATTACAGTAGTCTGTTATCTAAGCAAGAAATGAACGCTAGAAAACCGGAATACTCCAGAATGTATCGACATTATTCATTATATAGACCGAGATAGGTTGTACCATGCGGAGAGTACATGCGTTTTTTTTTAGAGAATGAGACTATGCGTGGTATAATCTTAAAACGAATCTTGTGGTTTAACCATGAGGCATAATAGGTTCCTTTTTTCAGGGAGCATATCTATAATGTTTTGTCTGGTATTGAATGTGTCCTATTTTATTCCATATAGTCTTTTACTTATACCGTGAGTTATATGCCGTATTTAGATATGTCTAATGCTTACATTTCATATTTTTGTTAATAAAAATAAATCTTTATTATTGATCATCAAAATTAATAACTGCGTCCTAATAATTCCCTCAACTTATACTTTTCGTCTTGAAAGCAAGTTTAAAATAAGAATATTGGACAGATTACCATGAAAAAATGATATATTGAAAACAAAAAAAAAAGAAAAAAAATGGCTTCAAGAGAATAAGAACATACCCTATATCTAAGAAAATAGAGATAGCTCGTTACTAACACCATGCAACCGTTTGTGTCACAGTAAATAATGTGTAAAAATTAATTTGAAGCATGGATGCATTGATCTTGAGTATACATCCATTGCTTTTAAGCATACATCCATTGATTTTAACCATTCATCCATTAATTTTAAATGTCCACGGATTGATATTGTCGTCCTGACCCTTACATTATTTTCTTTTCAAACACTTTACGTGAATCCATGATGGTATCACTCGTTGAGGGAATAGGTGTTTGATTACGCCGGCTGTTGTCCAACAATCATCAATTTTTTGTGGTCCTAATTTGTACCGATATATTCACTCTCAAATACAAACTTACGAAATGCGTTAATACGATCATGGACAACCCTGATATCTGTAACTGGGTCATGTCGGAATATGATTCTCCTAGTGCTGCCAAAGATACATTAACGACTAATAATTTTCAGGGTTAGAGTACAAATGGTTTGTGCGTCAATTATTGAATCATTATATCCAAACGTACATATCGTGTAGTGTTTCCTAAACGGTTAAGGTTAACGAATAATAAGAGAAAACGAAAAAGTAATTTACAATATTATACGTAGTTAATATTACATCCGAAGAAGAAAAAATTCAGGAGGGTCAAGAAGCAGCTAAAACGTCTTTGCCTACAAGGTAATGGGGGTAATGTAAAGTGAAGACTGAGTCATGTGAAATGTAGGCTATTCTGTGAGCCATGGCAAAGAAGAAGACCAAAAGTGAGAGCAGTAACTTGGATTAATATTAATTTAATTAAATTTAGAAGACATACGAATATAGGAGTCTTACCAAAACTTTGTGCATGAGAATTAGACGGTGGCTTTTAAAAATGGTAAGGAATGTAACTTGTTCGAATGATGAGATCAAACGTCATAAAAAACTTACATGGCATCTATAGGCGTGAGTATGTTTGTAGCTATCAAATTCCACACATTGAACCAAAAAATTGGTAATGCTTTGTACAGTAGACAAAAAAAAAAAAAAAAAAAAAAAAAAAAAAAAAAAAAAAGGGAAATGTCGAAGAATAAACAAAAAAAAACAAAGATTGAGTCTTTAAAAATGCAAGGTTACAACAACAAAACGGATCCCCTGGAAACAATGAGCCTGTATTTTACATAAAATATAGATTATGGGTAACCATACTGATTCTTTCCTACTGAAATCTTTAGGACCAATATACCCAAAGCTATAATACTTTACTGTCCCAAGGACTTGTGCAATTTTTTTGTTTTAGATAAATCGATTTTTTTGGAACTCAGATAAATGCCCCACTTAAATACGCATGCAAAGTCATTGAATTGAGAGCTATCTGGACGAAAGTAGTATCATTAGGTTGTGATTTGTTTATAAATGCAAAGTGTTTGCAGAGTATAGAAAAACAATATTAATTATCCGATTAGCATATCCTCTCATCGGCTTTATCCAAATCAAAATCAAATTATTACTCAAACAAAGAGTGTTATCCATCAATCATTAAAAGGATGTAGAATCATGGATTCTGAAGGTGTCTTTACCAAAGTAACACCTTAAGAATGGGATTGTATTGAGACATCTCGATATCTTTAAGTTGAAGCAATTACATTTTGATAAAGATCAATCAATTCAAAAATATGGTCAGATAACCTATCTTATTTATTGCAGAAACCCACACACCCTGGTTTTATTTCCTTTTTTTCTTTTTTTTGCTTTCCTTAATGAATTCAAGCCCATCCTTATAAATTACTTTGCCCATGGTTATAATCTGTAACACAGGGGCTAGAAAACAGCTACTCCAATAAACCAAACGTTATTCACCTCTGCAATATCTTTGGAGAAGCGTGTACGTTACGCCCAATGATGTAACTAATTGTAACAGTCATTTTAACACCGTCATAAAAAACATTGAATAATCAAATGCCTTTTATCTCTAATGTAGCTCATGGTTTAAAAGTGGCGCAGTAACACCGAATGTTGTTTACTCTCACCATGACTAGACAAATTTATCTGTATCTAAACTTTTAAATGCCCAGCATTTGACTGGCAGTAAAGGTTTAGAGCTAATTTTGAAGCTTCGCATCAAAGATAATCTCTGTGGCTCATAAATTGCAGGAGTTCCGTATAAAATAAAGACAATAATGCTATGGGGGTTGTAGCTACTATAGAGAAGACGTCTGATTTTATGGTGAAGAAAACGAAATAACATGGCTGGAACCTGAGGATGTTAACAGGTGAGGTTTCGTGTAATACCTAATAACTTCTGATAAAACATACCAGTATTTTGTATTTCAATTCAGTTTTATTGCCTTCAATTAAACTGAACTGCTCGGGGATAATTTACTCTTCAGACAATGAGTATGCATTAACTGAAAATATAAATACTGCTTTCAACATAGACCCGGTGCCATGTATTTACTGCAGTGATGATATCATCATCATATGATGAAACATCATTACCCAGTAAATGTACGTTAAATAACTTTACGTATTTGAATATATGTTAATGTAAAATTGATAGAAGAAAATAAAGTCAAACCAAGCTCGCATTTGACAAATAATGGCTAACAAGGTTCTCAAAGAACAACTAAATAAGTGATTAGATTCCGTCTTATTGTTCAACTGTACGATTGTCATTCAAACCACGTTAAAATTATGAGACTTTTTGATTCTCACTTCGGCATTTCAAAAATACAAATCTAATTTTTTTTGGCGTGTACCCTTCATTTCTCAAAGTAAGTCTTTGTATGTGTTATAATACTCGGCTTTCTTCCTTTATAAACATACATTACGCTATGATGTAACATAGAAAAAAATATCTAACCTTAAAAGTGAAAAGTAACAGAGTGTATGAGTAGAAAACCCATGCCTTTTGCTTTCTTGCTGCCTATTATTTTGAGCTGGTACAACAATAGAAAATCTGTCTGTGGAGAAAGGCTTACCCAATGGAGTAAATAAAAGTTCGGATATAAAACCTATAATTCCCTCATCAGTTTCATCTACCTGAAGAAGATGAGGATCAATTTGTGGTGGAGTACTTCCCCACATTGTGTAAGTAGAAATTGATATCCGAACCCTTACGTATATCTCCTCCATTCCAGCTACCTGTAGTGGGTAAGCAACTGCGTATGAGTGTTAAATTACTTACTAGAATATTATAACCGCAGTATCCTAAAATCTAAAAATTTGCCTCATACATCAAAATTATCTTAGCAGGATAAGCATTTTTCTATGACTTCTGAATTACTCATTTTGTTAACAACACAACTATACCGAGCCTCCAACATGAACCTCGGCTATTTCCCTAACCGATGTCGGTATATATTCGTCTGTACAAGCTGAAGAGATCATCAAGAAACAAGAGATGGCGGGATTTCACATTTTGTAACTGGCATTTATTAATTAGAAAAAGTTAGAATTGTTTCTTGGTTTTTTCTCTACGCCTCATTTTAACTTATACAGGATGATATAATTAAACAAGAAATAGAACCTGGGTATGTCAGCTTCGTTACTTTCGCTAAGTGTTTCATCATTTTCAACAATGCTACAATTATGACAATGTCGGCAATGTTAGTAACAACTTTGTTTTCTTCGTTACTTGCGTAGGGTACAATAGTTGGAATACAAGTGCTTCACAAAGCAGCCGGATGTTTCTTTATGACTTCCAGTGCTGGTTAAAAGCCTGTTTTTTATGAAGTACGTATTCAAAAAATAAATACATTCTACCCATGGACCAGTTAGTCATATGTAATATATGACCCCATCTTATTATAACATAGCTAGTTTGGGTTTGACGATACAGCTACAAATTATTATGTCTTTGTCAATTCCAGAGCAACAGAACGTGCTGATTACCACCATTAGCAATGGAATTTAATAGGCTTTATTCAAAGACGCTAGTGGAATATACGCGTGTATTATGTCAAAGCTTGTCCCGTGCTTTGGAATATATTCCACATTTAAATTTATTCGATGAATAGACTCCGATAAAGCATCACATTGTTTTTTTGTATTTTCCGAAAGGACTGATAGTCATGAGATCTTCAGATATATGGCAGTCCTCAATAGCACTGAACCTTAATAGAAAGTTTTGATAAAAAGGCTCTAATAGGTGACCGAAATCCATATTATTTAGTAGGATGATGCATGAAGTCGGATGAAAGTACATTTGTATTTCACATGAAAAGATGAAGAACCGTTCGTTCCATAATACTGTTGGTATTTTTACCACCAGGGATTTTCGATCTCATTTTTTGTTGGAAGCTTATGTATGTGTATGTAGAGATTCAATCAAAAATCGTGAAATAATATGAATGTCTAATTTCTTTTTCCGAATATTTAAATATGACACAACGAAGAACAAAACATTTTTTTAAAGGAAATGTGATATGGTTAAGTCGGCGCTTGCTTAATGTCTAAATACAGTAGGATATAGGCTTTTCCCATATCAACTTGTAAAGTGTTTATTTAGTAAGGGGTACATAAATTAACAACAATTATGCGTAATGACACTACTGAATTTTTGCAGGCGAAACTAGTATTTATTTGCTGCTAAAGCACCAAAAAGTATCTCCATATCACAAGATATCTTCTCTACATCCCCTGAGTAATGATAGTGATGGCCCACTAATTTAGGAATAAACCGCGTTTTTGGCGACGGGAAAACGAGTATCGTTGTGCATCTTAACAGCAATATTATCATATTGTGTATCCTCCTCCTAAAGGTAATTATGCAAAAGGATATTGGCGGTAGATACATAGCTATAATCGAACATCCACCCAGAAAAAACTCGAACGCTATTTACGCCTTACTGTTTTTACCAATAAATACCAATGAAAGGCTGTGATACTTGATAGATTTTTAAATGATTGGGTTAAAAATTTACAGACAACTCGGAATCGACTGACGTTCTCAGTTCAGCAGCAGCGGTAAAACCAGTACTAGCAGCAGCAGCATTTCTTTCATGTGTTTCGAATTTTAACAATTAGAGAGTGTCTCTCTACCTACAGTAGTGTTACTGAGTTCTGGATCAAACGAAATAGCAACTGCTGGTGTAGGAGCAGATTTTGGTGCAGCGTTGGGATTTTCAGGAATAACAGTGCGTCTTATTTGGGAATAAATCAAAGGGGTAGGCTATTGAAATGATCATGTAATTCGTTTGTGTCGTTGAAAGACAGGGTAAAGATTGCTGTCAGAATTAACATATCGGCAAGGTTTTTAACCAAAAAACATTTCCAGCTAGAAGACGTTTCATGATAATTCTTTTTTTTTTCGAGAGTGAAGAAGTACTCTCCAGTTTTTCTTTATAAACACGATCTAAAAATGATAAGTTAGTAATTTTTAAAGTTGTGCCCCATTGGACTTAAAAAGCCGTATATTTTAAATGTTCGGTGTACGATATTTCTAAACACATGCAGAAGCTGACATGAGGATGGTAAGAAACAAATTAGACAGCATGCAATGGTTTCAGCACTTAATTTGTTTTCATAAAATTTAGCTCTCTTTCGTTGCGTCTTATCGTAGCTATTAATTTTTGGATGACATATGCGTAACCCAGAAGAGACTCCATAAAATGTTTTCATACCTACCACCATAGTTATGCAACACGTTATTTATCCAAAATTACCGGCAATATCCTTTAAACCTTGACGTATATTATATTTATGTAAAAGCATAATTGGTATGTAATAGCAAAGCTGCCGTTTCTAAAAAAAAATTTAGGATGCTTCTTAATATGTAATTCGATGGCCAATTTAAAGGAAACGAAATGGCCTTCTTTTTTATAATGTTCGGTTTTTTAATGGCAACATTCGCTCATGGCTCTATTGAATTCACTGCTTGTAAATAAAGTCTACAGTCTGGGAAACCGCTTTTTGCTGACTGGAATAATTACAGTGCTAGTGGCGTCTCTTATTCGCTCAAGAAAAAAATTCTTTTTTTTTTGTATTCATTTCACTTCATTCTTGGCGACATCAAGTGAAGAATCTGTAGGAATGTCTCTCTATGAATAATGGCGTGGCAGTGAAAGCTTGCTTTTCCCTGACTGAAGTGTGTGATATCATTGCGGTCTTTGGTGGGCGCTTTGGAAAAAAACGATCTTTTTCTTCGCTTCAATTTCTAAATGACGACATCTGGTCAAGGCTCAGATGGATCCACTCTCTATTAATTACGCTTTATGTCTAGTAGCCTGTGTGTTGCGAAATGTAATATGTATGGCTCAGCGTTTATCTCTTATGTGCTAAACAAAAAAAGAACTTTATTTATTCGCTTTAGTTTATTGATGGCAACGTCAAGTCATGCCTCGTTAGGAATCACTCTTTACGAAAGGCCTTATATGTTTGCAAGCTTTTTTATTAATAATTGAAGTTTGTACTGCCTTCGAAGCGTTACATATGCACTCAAGAATAAAGAGCTTGTTTTTATTCATTACACTTTCTTAATGGCGACATCAAGCCAAGACTTTGCTGGAATCCGTCTCTAGATAAATGCACCTGTGTGGAAGCTTGCTTCTTCCTGAAGGGATGTCAGGAGTGGCGCGGTGCACAGGCAGAACAGAATGATTATTTAGGTGAAAACAGGTAGACAGAAATTATATACGTATTATTACTAATATGAATGTAAAAGGAATAAAAGTAACAAAAGGTTTATTCACGAAGGACAGCAAAAATAGATAAGATTTTGAATAGAGAAATAAGTATAAACAAACAAGCGGTTATTGTTATTAATTGACAGAGCGAGTAAACAAGGGTTCGGGATCAGATTTACAGAGACAGATTATTAGTCATGTGTTTTTGAGACATATTTGTGGTAGTGAGCAGAGACACATAGAATTTCGAAGGTATACACAGAGGATAACATGGCAGATATTATTAATGTCTTACAAGGGAGTTCCAAGGCTGAGGTAAAAATGAAACGGACGTAAAATGGGTTTTACAAAGACATGGGATTAACGATATACATTAATTGGAGCAGAGACGTTAGACAGAATACAATAGTGATGTTTGACAGTGACATGTCTGAAAGGTGCCGGAGAACTGGGAACAGGTGCAGTAAGCCCAATAGGCTAGGTGGGTTTCAATAATGGTCGGAGACATTATGCATGATTATATACAAATGAAACTTAGGCGGATCATGACGATAAAACGTATCATACGAGAGGTTATGTGCAACATCGGAAATGAAATAAAAAGAATTACGTTCTTCAACACTACTAAACGGGTCATATCAATTAAATTTAAAGATAGAAAACGAAAGAAAAAAGAAATTTAGAACAAAAATGAAAAATGAAAAATGAAAAAAAAAGAGAAAGAAAAAGTGCAAAGAAAAGAGAAAAAAAAAGTCCAAAAAAAAGAAATAAAAAAAGCAAGAAAATAGAAAGGAAAAAAAGATACCTTTTTCTATTGCTTGGTTTTATGGTCATTTGATTAATTTTACATTTGCATGTGTATAATATCAGCTGAGCGTGTTCGGCAACCAAGTCGTACGCTGTTGTGTTTTCACAAAACGTTCATTACAGATGTAGATTTAGCCATATTCTTTGATAGATTTTCAGTAAAACCTTTAATTATACAACAATGCCAGTATGTGTTGAAGAAAAAAGTCATTGCAACGGATAAGCATTTGCGTAAATATCCCGATTTAAAGTTAGTACCTTATAAAATCTAGGCTGTCTTAAAATATTTCTGGCTCAGCATTGTCCATATAACGATAGAGAAGGCGGGGCTGTCCGTAGGAACTATGTTTTGTCTTGGACAAGCGTTATGGTTAGGGTCGGATCTCATCCATTTTTTTCCCATATCACGTTTTATTAGCGTCGGAAATCAGATTTTTTGTCACATATCCCGTATTATTACCGTCGGACCTCATCTTATTTTTAGAAAAACGGATGAGGTCCGACCCTATTAAAACAGCTAAAATGCAGTCACTGGCTGCGGGAAAATCCAGTCATAAAAATGTCATTGATTAAACTGCTACGGCTGGTGCGGGTTGTTTTACCTCGAATGGGGACAGGAAATTTGGATGGAAGGGGGACTTCCACTACCGAATTATACTGATCAAAAAACCCATAATGCAAACAAATTCTACTAATTAAGAATGAACATATTGGCAGTCTATAATTAACCAATCACGCAATGAATCTGTATTCTTGTATATAGTTGAAAACCATTTTACATCTATAGTCAAAAATAATATATGAATATGGAGTCCAATACGCATATCTACCATCTATGGATCAATTAAGATCCTAAAACATAGTCGATACATAGGAATTGTGAACTCCGTCATGAAAGTTTATTCGCTAGTATTCCATGATTTTAAACCATAATGTTTTGTATTATTGGTTCAGAAATTATTATTTTTGACCGGTTCGATTAGCACATTAAAAGTACTTTTTCATGTTTTAAGGGTTTTGATAAGAATAAATGTAATATATATAGCGTTTTTTATTCAAAAAACACTTATCCTAATTTTCAATACTAACTCTATCGACGATGTACACTTAACTTTATATCTGCTTCAAAGATCCTTGTTGTTTAGTAAGGATACTTATCGCGACTTTTTATGTTTTGGCCGCGATAATGATAATTAATTTACTTCAATATCACTTAAGAATATCAGTTTAATCTTCTAACGTTTATATTACCCATTTGTGGGTTTAAATTTGTGTTAAACATCACACGCCCTCTGAAAACATGAGCGTAGAACTTCAAACCACATATTTTAATGATTGCAACTCGCATAAAAAACACCCTGAAGGACCCAAGCAGGAATACGCAACTGTCTTACCAGCATAATTAATGTGTTTTTGTGTTAGATATAACCCAGCATGTAGAAATTCTAAAGTCTAATTAAAATTGCAATTTTATCAGTGATATACTGGCATTGGTGATCTACCTTTTGAGATCTTGCTATAGGTGCCTCAATATAATTGAAAGATCGCATTCAAGATTTATGTTATTTGATGTAGATTCTTACAAAGCCAATATAATGACGATAACTTTAGGGAGTATTTCCTTTGCTGTATGCCGGTAGCTTTATTTTTCTTCGTAAACTTGTAAGAATAAAGATCCACAAGGCTTCACTGTTTCAATAGCCACATCCGGGCAGTCCATACAATCAAGTAAATATCAACCAATTTTTGCAGATAAGTATAAGGCGGCAGCGTACATCATCAAAATACAATAATTCCTCAAACATCACAGCCAAATATATATACCGAGAACATGCACAATAATAACATTCGTCGTCATTTAATCACAAACAACATCTTATATAAAGTCTTAATAAAATAACTAATGGGATCAGCAAACCGCTAAATACTAACAGCAATCACCATTACTTTTTTCTGTATGTTACTAGAATCTCCTCCACCAAATTTTTCTTGTAGAACACTCTCAAAAACCAGGATCCACTATTTTCAGGCATGTTTCGGCTATTATCTTTAACACTGCGGGAAAACAAAAGTTGTTACGTATTATTATATACTTGTCGCAGGCTGCATGACACACATTCGAGATTCTACACAATTTAAATACGACACATGAGCAGGAAATTCGATCGAACAGAGGATTAATCATTACCTCTTCTTTTTCTTGTTCTATAATTTTTTCAAGTTAGTTCCAAGCATACCAGTACAAACTTTTTTTTCAGGACATTACCCTACCACCGTCTGTCCTCAAATAAAAAAAATACACGGAATCAATATACTAATTTAGTTGTTACATCTTGTTTTTTCTTCGTAATGCTTTTGACGGTGTGTGCTTTCTATAGGTACGAAGTAATGAAGTATATTCATCTTCGTAAACGAACTTCTGAAGCAAAATGCAGTCATACTAAATTCTTAAATGTGACATAACCAAACGGTTATGAATTATGAAACGAATCATTGCCCCTTCGGCCATTAGAAATATATACGTTGTTTACTTCCCAAACGACAGCGCCAGTATTTGATGATCCAATTTCATCGCACCAATTTGAAAAATGTTTCAGACACCTAATTAATATAAACAGAAAAAAACCAATATCATTTAGAGACATTAATTAAGCACATTTTTGAATAATACCAGCAAAACGTAAACTTAATATCGCCAAGAGAAAAAATGGAATGAATCAAGAAAAAGTGAATACGTTCTTCTTGACACGGCAATTGCAGAGCACACTCCATTCAGGAGGAAGCAAGCATCGACACATTTGCGGTTATTCATAAAGAGTGATAACCGCTCATGCTTGGCTTGATGTGGACTTTAAGAAAGCGAAATAAATATAAAAACAGATATTTATTTTTTTGAATTTATACAGAGTTCATACAATGCAGTACAAACTTCAATCAGTAATAAAGCAAATTCCAGACATATGAGGCGTGATTTCCATTGGGACCTGATTTGGGGTTAACATTAAGAAAGCAAATAAAAAAAAGAAGTTTTTTTTTTCTTGAGCTCATAAGAGATACCAGCTGTGCAGTGCAACCTTTAGCTCGTGACAAGCGGGCCACCAGACATAACCCGTTTCTTTTAGGGAGTGATTTCAGCAGAGTCATTTCCTGATGTCGTCATTACGGAATAGAATCGAAAATAATTCTTTCTTAAGCGAGCAACAGACACCGCAATGGTATCACATATGCCAGTAGTCAAGAACAGACATCCTTCCACGTGCACGCTGTTATGTATAGAGAGTGATTCCTGAAATTCCTTTATCCCATGTCGCCATTGAGAAAGTGTAAAGAATGAAAATAAAGATTATTTTTCTTGAGAGCATAAGAGACAACCCCATTGCAGTGCATAATTCCATTGACAGTACGTAGATTTTCAGACATAAGTCGTTATGAATAAAGAGTGAGTCAAGCCAAATATGGACTAAATGTCACCATAATAGAGCCAATTAAATTTTAAAATATGGATCATCTTTTTCTTCTTGAGCGAAATAGAGAAACGGCCAGTACAGTACTAACTCTAGTCAGTAACAGGCGGCTGTCTAGTTATTAGCCGTTATTTATAGAGAGTAATTCAAAAGAGCCATCGTTTGACGTCGCCATTCAAAAAGCGCAGCTAATGAAAAACCAGGCCCTTTTGCTTCCTCAGTAGTACCTGTCCTATTAGCCACCGAATCACATACTAAAAGAAGCCTCCAATTCTTTCCTTCAGAAGCGGTAGTTTTACTATAACATAAAAGAGTTTGATTTAGTTTACGTATAATCCACGGCATGAATTAAAGCCTATTACCTGTCGTTTTAGATTAGTAACGCCTTACAGGCCTATAGTGGCATGTGGGAACAATCTGTTCAAGTTTTCCCCGGCTACACACTTTAAATTCACTAAATACCGGTTAACATAAAAGAGAGAGAAAAAGAGCGCTATATTTATACACTTACAAAATTAACTGCTGTAACTCTTGCATGCTGTCCAATTTCATTTTTACCATCACGATGAGAGTTTCTGAACATGTTTAAAGTTTTCCTACTTCCAACATTCATAATATAAAACCTTTGTATGTCAAACCAGCACAGCCACAAAATATGATTTCGTAACCAGTCTTAGCCCATCTTTATAAAGAAAACAGGCGATTATCTTTTCACCGTCCAAAAACAAAGAATTATGATGAAACGTTTTACGACTGAAAACGTTTCTTTGGTTAAAACATTCCCGATAATTTAATGTGATAAGGAATATCTAGTCGAGCAAAATCGCGCCTATGAACTACAGAAAATGAGTTAGAAGGACATTTTAATAACGCACCCCTTTCGTAAATTAACAAATGAGACTCACGGATATTCCTGCATTTTTCACCGCTACACCGAAAACCGCTCCTACACCAGCAATTGCTATTTCGTCGGTGCCCGCATTCAATAATACTATTGCAGGTAAAGCGACACTATCTTTACAACAAAGATGGGCAGAACTTGAATTGAAATCCTCAGTTGATTCCGAGATACCAGTAGGTTTTAACCAATACAATTTTAAAACTATGTACCGTAGCCAAATTTTGCAGCCATTGATCCGTGATAGCTACAAGAACTGCATGGTCTACCAGATATTGCTCGATGGGTGTAAGATGACCGTAATTTATCGAACGCAAACCTACTTTTGCATGGCTACCTTTCGGAGGAGATCACACTGTATGATAATGTTGCTTCTGTCCTGCATAAAATCACTTCTTTTTCTGTTGCAAAAAGCCATTTGTCAAAATAAAGTGAGAAATCACGATGAACACTTGGCGGATGAAGAAAAGTACAAGACGTATTGTGATATTGTAAGATTTCCTGCTGCAGTATCAGCCAATAGACACTAGTTGGAGATCAAAAGGTCAGTAACGTAATTATTCCTAATTTTTGGCACATTACTCACGCCTCACAAAAGAAAACCTGACAAGTTGGTAATCAGAAACCCATATCTCTCTGTAATTACACTTTCAACATGGGCCAATCAAACCACTGTTCTGTTCTTCCTTGTGTTTCTGTCAAATTTTTGAAACGAGTTAGTTTAGTTATCCAATTTAAGGATTTTGTATTGTACCACTACATACTCTAACAGAAATTTACATAAAAAAAAGATCGAAAGTCACTGGGGGTAGAAATACCAACAGTAACATGGAATGAACGGCTCTTTTACCTGATGTGAAATACAAACACGATTTACATTTAGCTGACTTCGTGGATCATCCTGCTGGAATGTAGATTTTGGTCACCTATTAGAGACTTATTATCAAGCCTATGTTAAGTAGCAGTGATGGCGATAATTTTCTTTTTTCTAAAGATTTCTTGAGTAACTAATCCTTTTTCAGATTCTTAAAATAATAGTAAAAACAATTTTATACTTTACCGGAGCCAATTGGTCCAATTTATATAAATGTGAAATATTTCCACAGCGGTAGCATTCTTGGTCAAAATTCCCACCTATACTCTAGGTTTCTTAAAAAAGGGCAATCAAAGTACATTGATAAAGATGATAATGGCCGCGTTTTGTTTGACTTGAATCACCAAACGACAATGTATGTTTTGTCTTTCTTCTCAAAGCCAAACTAACAGTGTTATAATATGATGTGATAAGATTTCACATAAGACTAACTGTTACATGGGTAGACTGTATTTATGTTTCAATACGCATTCGATAAAATAAGACGTTTCTGCGCTTCGTGTAGCTCTTGTTTCAGCGTTTGTACCCTACGCAATTAAAAATGAGAAAAAAAGTTATTAGTAACATTGCAGTCATTGTCACAATTATGAGATTGCTGAAAATGGTGAAACATTCGTCTAATGTAAAGAAGGTGACATACCAAGATTCTATTTCTTGTTTTATTATTTCAATGTGTTTAAGCTAGGATGAGGACTTGGAAAAAAAAGCAAGAAAATTTTCTAGCCTTTGCTAATTAATAAAGGCCTCGTTCAAAATTTTAAACCACGCCAGCTTATTTTCGTGAATGAGCTCTTAACAATCCACAGACGGATAAATAGCCACATTGGTTAATGGCAGAGCCGATGTTAGTGTTGGATGCTCGGTTTACTTGTTTTGTAACTCAAATGTCTGATTTAATTGTCATATATAAATGCTTATCCTGTTAAGCGAAATGAGAAAGGTCAGATGATTTTTAGGTTTTAGGGTCCTCGTTCTTATTAATTCAATCATTACGTCCATACGCTTACCGTGAGGCTTGACTGCCGCAGATTATTGGAAAGGGTAAAGATGTATATATTTTTGCCTTAGTTTATCTTTTACTCAAAATTAATACACCATTTACCCTAAGTGGATAAATACTCATGTGGTTTGAATAACTGACAGAAGAGGTATGCAATTAGATAATTATATGGAATTCTAGTAGTTAGTCATCTAAACAAGAAATGAACGCTGGAATCCCGGAATATTCCACAGTATACCGACATTATTCATTATATAGACTGAGATAGGTTGTACCATCCGGAGAGTACACGCTTTTTTTTTAAATAATGTGACTATGTAGGATATAATCGTAACACGAATCTTGTGGTTTAAACCATGTGGCAAATTAGGTTTCTTTTTTTCAGGGAGCAGACCTATAAGGTTTTGTCTGGTATTGAATGTGTCCTATTTTATTCCATATAGTTTTTTACCCATTACCTGAACTATATGACGTTTATACATATGTCGAATAATTTGATTCCATATGTTTATTAATTCAAATAAATCTTTATAATTGGTCCTTAAAACTGATAATTACGTCGTAATAATCCCCTCCATTTATACTATTCGTCTTAAAAGGAAGTTTAAATTAAGCGTATGGAACAGATTTCTTTGAAAAAATGATTTATTTAAAACCAAAAAAGAGAAAAAAATGGCTTCAAGAGAATATGCACAAACCCTGTATCTAAGAAAATTGAGATAGCTCGTTAGTATCATCATGCAACCGTTTGTGTCACAATAAATAACGTGTACCCATTAATTTGAAGAATGCATGCATTGATCTTGGGTATCCATACATTGCTTTTAAGCATACATCCACTGATTTTAACTATTCATCCATTAATTTTAAGTGTCCACGGACTGATATTGTCGTCCTGACCCTTACATTACTTCCCTTTCAAGCACTTTACGTGAATCCATGATCGTTTCATTCATTGAGGGAATTGCTGTCTGAAAACACCGGCTGTTGTCCAACCATCATCAATTTTACTCGTCGTCCTAATTTGTATCGATACATCCACTCTTAAATACAAACCTACGCGAAGTGTTACTAACATATTGGTTAGCTTTGAGATCTGTAATTCGGTCCATGTGGGAATATGATCCTCATAGTCCCACCTAAGATACATCGCCGAAAATAATTATTCTTTAGGATTCCGGTACGATTGGTTTGGGTTACTATTATTGAATCATTCTGTCGAAGTTTACGGATTTTATAGTGTTTCCTAAACAGTTAAGATTAACGAATAAGTAAAATATAACAAAAAAAAAGTTATAATATTATATCTATTTGAGGCTTCATGGGAAGAAGCAAGCAGAATTCAGGCAGGTCAAAAAGCGGTAAAAACTTACTTACAGTTAATTGAATTAGAATTAAATACCATTAAAAATAATAGTCTTTTCAACAGAATCAGACGGCAGATTTTAAAAAAGATTGGTTAAAGATCTTACTAATTCGAATGAGGAGATCGAAGGTTACAAGAAATGTACATGACTTGTATAAGCGTGAGTTTGTTTTTAGTTTTCTCGTTCGACACAATTAACCAAAGAAAAAGGCAATATTATTTACTTTAGACAAAGAAGAACTAAAAAAAAAAAAAAAAAAAAAAAAAAAAAAAAGATCCTTTTAAAAACCAAGGTCACACAAACATAATTGATCCTTCAGAAACTATCAGCCTTTATTCAACATAAACCATAGCGTATGAGCAACAACAAACCTCGCTTACTTTTGAAGTTTTTTAAGATCAATATACTAAACGCAACTAATTGCTTACTGTCGTCAGGACTTGCTCTCGGGTTTTTTTTTTCAAATAAATCGATTTTTTGGAACTCCGGATAATACCTCCTGTGGTAAGGCGATATTTCAGAGTACGAACCACTATAGCGCCTCAATAGCCCTCTGTGACCGTGTTTTGATGTAAAGCTTATGAAATGATACGAAGGGATTATATCTTGTGGTAGCCTGAGTAGTACTATGTACTACGCGGTGATATTATAAAGTCGTGGTTTTTCGTAATTCAATAAAAGAGTAGTCCTTTTACATCCCTAATTTTACGAAATAGTACATTATCCTAACGTGCGTGGATTTTTGTATTATAGTCAAGAAAGTCTGCGAGTATAAAGTTTTATTAAGTCAACAGGTAAATCAGATCCCGATACAACACTCCATAACATTTTTTTTGTTCCTTGATGACTTTTAACCCATCCTTATAAATTGCCTTGCCCATGTTTATAATCAAGTACACACGTACTCGTAGAAACCAAGTCCAACAAACCTAAAGATCTTCACCTGTGCATTTTGCTGGAAACATGTACATTACACCCAATACTGTAACTAGTTGTAACAGTCATTTTAACAGCTTCATAAAAACGTTGGAAATTCAAATGACGTTTGTCTCTAAGGCGGCCCATGGTTTAAAAGTGTCACAGTAACACCCGATGTTATCTATTTTTGCCATATTACAACAGGTTTGTCTTTATTGAAACTCTTAAATGTAAAGCATTTGACTGGCAGTACAGTTTGAGTGCTAATTTTGAACCTTTTCATTAGAGATAATCTCCGTGATTCTTGAATATCATCAGATTAGTATGAAATAAAGAAAATAATGCGGTGGGATTTGTAGTTACTATTGAGAAGACATCACTCTCTATGGGGAATAAAGGAAATGACATGGCTATAAGCTGATGATGTTTACAGCTGAGCCAGCTTCTAATACCTAATAACTTTTGATAAGAGATACAAATATTTTGTATGTCACTCTGTTTTATTGCATAAAATTACATAAAATGCTCGGGGATAATTTATTCTTAAGACCACGAGTGCGAATTAACTGAAATTATAAATACTGCATTCAACATCATATGATAAACCATCATTACCCAATAAATATATCTTTCATATCTTTAAGTATTTGAATATATGTTGATATACAATAAATAAAAAAATTAAAGTAAAACTAATCTCGCATTTGAGAAATAAAGGCTAAAACTGTTTACAAGGAACAACTAAATCAGTGATTATCTTTCTGCTCTATTAGTAAGACTGTACGATTGTCATTCAAACCACACTAAAATTTTGAGACTTTTGGACTCTCACTTGGGCTTTCTAAAATACGAATTTAATTTTTTTTTTACCGTGTACCCTAGCTTTTTAAAGCAAGTCATGGTATGCGTTATGAAACTCGAATTGTTTTCTACATAAACATACATTGCTCAATGGCATAACAAAAAATAACGTTTTAACCTTCAAAGTGAATTGTAACAGCATGTACGAGTGAAAATCACATGCGTTCTGTTTTTTTTTGTGGCTAGCATTTTGAGGTAATACATCGTTTTTCTATTTTTTAAAAATACTGTGACTCTAAGATGAACAATAATTTCGCCCTTCATTACAACTCTACGTCCCCAACAAAAATTATTGCTAATTATATCATTTTCTTTGCAAAACAATGTAAATGTGGAAATTTTAAAGAAAGAAAACCAAAGTTTATTTTCCATCTTGTCTGTCACCAAAACCAGAAAGACGTTTTAATCCCTTATCCCCTATTAAATTAAAAAATGATTTTACCATAAAATTTAGTCATATTTTTGCTAACATTTTTTTTGCGTGCGATATACCTTTTTGCATGGGGGTGGCTGAGAGGGTCTTCAGGTCAGCATCCTCCCTAACTCGGTGAGAACGAACGCCTTTAGGCGCCGCAATCACACGAGCGGGAGAAAGAGAAGAAGACACCTCAGCAGCAGAAGAAACAGCCGAGCCAGAGCCAGGAATTGACACACAAGGTGCCACAGACACCAAAGGGGAAGGCAAGCAAACATCCATTTCCTCCAAAAAGGGGACAGCAGGAGAGCCAAACACCAAAGAACCAGCAGCACCAGACGAAGAAGAAGGCAAGGGAGAATTGGCAAGAAGCCAAGCTTTCGTTATGGCCTCACAGCCAAAAAGGACAGGCGAAGCGGAAGAAGGACAAAGAATAATTGGGTCTTTAGCCAAACTAAAACATGGCGCACCAAGAAAGCACGAACAACCAGGAAAAGAACAACGAAGCGTCTCAAGAATCGTCGTGGGACGACGAGCAGGAGGAGGAACAGGAGAAGAACGAGGGAAAGGATTGACATCAACTGCCGAAAAAGACGCAGGAGAAGGCAACGCAACAAAGACGGTCTTGATGATGACGGGTTGAGCTGGTGGTCCAGACTCGTCTTCATACCCCCCAAATGGTCCTAAATACCCAGCAGGTGCAAGAGAAACTGCCAGAAAAAAGAAACGCAGAAGTACTTCCCACAACAGAATCACGATGGCTTTTCCTAAAACCCAAGGAAAAAAAAGAAAGCAGAGAGCGAATATCTCAACAGCAAACATTAATCTGTTTGAAATGCTTCGTTAGAATTTTTCTTAATGACCACATGTCTGCTCCATTCGTTATACTTACTCATCAATGAACAAAATTAAGAACATTTTGGAAAAGCTGTAAAGAAATAAAAAATACCACCGCGTTTCTATTAAATAATTTTTTTTTGTTTACCGAGAAAAGAGGTCACGTCAATTACGGGGGAAAAGCAAAACCAGATTTTAATACTTACGCCGCATGACTATTCCTTCCTGTTTTTTTTTTGTCTTCGCTATTTCTCATTCCTCAAGCACCTAACATTGAATGAATTTAGACAAAAGTTGCCATCAGTAATGTGGACATTGTCACCTTTGGAATGAAGAGGCATTAGCTTTGATTTTAATTTAAGGGAAAAAAACCCCACTCAAAAGAGTTTGTATTTGAACATGACATACTGAGCCACCTAAAAATACACCGATGACGAGATGTGATATCGATTCTTGCTTGTTTCAACTTCAGGTTTCTATTTATAGATTATCATATCGTCTGGCAGGTCAACCGGAATTACCCTTTCAAAATAGTTAGAACGAAGGTTACATCAAAAACAGATTGTCCATACTTCATTTACCAAAACCAAAACAAAAAATAGTAAGACAGCACACCCCCACCGTTATAGTTGTAAAAGTTCAAAGAAATCAAGTCCAAAGCTTAATTTTTAACCAGACAGCTCTGAATACTCTTTTTTTACTGACGTTCAAAATTACGTCCGCACAATCTAACAACTTCAGAAGTATAATATTGACCAGTTCAAAATACTGACCAGTTTACTGTGTATTGTATGGAAATCCAACTCTTATTTCAAAAGTTGCTTTCAGATCACTCAAGTAATCGCGGCGTACATGAATGATATTTTTGTCAACACCATCGAGATTATTGGTAACGTATCAAAAAGAAAAAAAATATTTTTCGTGTATATACTAATGAAGTTAGTGGTTCTCAGCGTATGTAAAATAAAGCGCATTATAAGCCAAATCGGTAATTAGAGGACGATAAGAAGTTACAGACCTGATCTTACAGTGAACCAATCCCCAAATAACCTCGCTGAGAAAACCCTCAATTCCAACAATTACTAAAAATTTCATCGATTACAGCTTTATAAAACGTTCAAGGGTGTTTTTTTATTTTGCCTTTCCATGATAATGCAGCAATCTCAACATTTGGGTCTACAATAGGATTAAGAAAATTCTGCAATATTCATGCTACTGTAATAACTAGAAAAATATTATTTATTTTCTTCTTGAAGACATTATTCTTTGTGAGTTTCTACCTTGGAAAATGTATTCCAGATGCCCTTGCTGGTATTATTTGTGTCGGAGGTAGGAATTTGGTATACTTGTGTTTGGCAACAGCCTTATCTCAACTGTTATATATAATCCTTGAAGTTTATGAAATTATAAAGAAACTGAAGAGATCATATATATAATATTAAGAGACTTTGGTGGAGTAAGTGATGTACATGTTAGTTTAAGTGTCAATATACAAAGAACGAGCAAGAAAGTACTTTTCGAAAAGAGAAAAATGTCGAAGGCTATCTCAAGACGTGGGTGTTTATTTCAGTTCACTTGAGAGCACCTGAATCGTGTGTGCGATCTCCGAATACATATCAGTACAGTAAACGACAAGTTCTGAATATTTAACTGTTAATAGAGCTGCCCACACGGACGAGCGTAAAATTGTATTTATTGTCCAAGATTACGCTTAATGTCATCGCACAGTTTCCTACCTATGACACCAAAATTATGCGACACAAATAATTTCGGAGGTATAGACACAGGATAACACGGCCGATATTATTAATGTCTTTCAAGGGAGATCGAAGGCTGAAGTAAAAATGAAACGGATGTAAAATGGGTTTTACAAAAACAAGGGATAAAGGAGATACATTATTCGGAACAGAGATGTTAAACAGGATACAATAGTGATGTTTGACAGTGACATGTGTGAAAGGAGCCAGAGAACTGGGAACAGATGCAGCAAGCGCAATAAGCTAGTTGGGTTTCAATAATGGTCTGAGACATTTTTCATGATTATATGCAACTGAAACTTAGGCGGTCCATGAAAATTAAACCGATTATACGAAGGGTTATGTGCTATGTCGGAAATGAAATAAAAAGAATCACGTCCTTCAACACTACTAAACGGGTCCTATGAATAAAGTTTAAAGATGGAAAACGATAGAAAAGAACTTTAAAATGATACATAAAAAATGTAAAACATAGAGAAAAAATAGTGCAAAAAAAGAGACAAAAAACAGCTAGAAAATAGAAAGTAAAAAAAAACCTTTTTTGTATTGCGTGGTTTCATGGTGATTTGATTAATGCTAAATTTGCTCATGTACTATATCAGCTGAGCGAGTAATGTAACGAAGTCGTGCCCGGTTGTGTTTCGACAGAAAGGTCATTCCAGATCTAGATGTAGCCATAGTCTTTGTTAGTTTTTCATATAACTTTTTATTCTACAACTATGCCAATATGAGTCAAAATAAAATCATTACAAGGGATAACAATCTTCTTAATTACCCTAATTTAAAGTTGATACCTTATATAATCTAGGCTGACTTAAAATATTTTTGGCTCAGCATCGTCCATCGAACGATAGAGAAGGCGGGGTGTCTGTAGGAACTATGTTTTGTCTTGGACAAGCGTTATGGTTAGGGTCGGACCTCATCCATTTTTTTCAGACATCACGTTTTATTAGCGTCGGAAATCAGATTTTTTGTCACATATCCCGTATTATTACCGTCGGACCTCATCTTATTTTTAGAAAAACGGATTAGGTCCGACCCTATTAAAACAGCTAGAATGCAGTCACTGGCTGCGGGAAAATCCAGTCATAAAAATGTCATTGATTAAACTGCTACGGCTGGTGCGGGTTGTTTTACCTCGAATGGGGATGGGAAATTTGGGTGGAAGGGTGATCCCCACTACAGAATTTTACTGATCAAAAAACTCATAATGCAAACAAATTCTACTAATTAAGAACGAACATATTGGCAGTCTATAATTAACCAATCACGCAATGAATCTGTATTTTTGTATATAGTTGAAAACCATCTTACATCTATAGTCAAAAATAATATATTGATATGGAGTCCAATACGCATATATACCATCTATTGATCAATTAAGGTCCTAAAACATAGTCGATACATAGGAATTGTGAACTCCGTCATGAAAGTTTATTCGGTAGTATTCCATGATTTTAAGCCATAACGTATTGTAGTATTGGTTCAGAAATTATTATTTTTGACCGCTTCCATAAGCACCTTAAAAGAACTTTTTCATGTTTTAAGGGTTTTGATAAGAATAAATGTAATATATATAGCGTTATTTATTCTAAAAAAACTTATCCCAATTTTCAATACTAACTCTATCGACGATGTACACTTAACTTAATAGCTGCTTCAAAGATACTTGTTGTTTAGTAAGGATACCTATCGCGACTTTCTATGTTTTTGCCGCGATAATGATAATTAATGTACTTCAATATCACATAAGAATATCAGTTTAATCCTCTGACGTTTATATTATACATTTGTGGGTTTAAATTTGTGTTCAACAATACACGCCTTCAGAAAACATGAGCGTAGAACTTCAAACGACATATTCTCATAATTTCAACTCGCATAAAAAACACCCTGAAGGACCCAAGCCGGAATATGCAACTGTCTCACCAGCATAAATAATGTGTTTTTGTGTTAGATATAACCCAGCATGTAGAAATTCTAAAGTCCAATTAAACTTGCAATTTTATCATTGATATACTGGCATTGAAGATCTACCTTTTAGGATCTTGCTATAGGTGCCTCAATATAATTGAAGGATCGCAGTCATGATTTATGTTATTTGATGTAGATTCTTACAAAGCTAATATAATGACGATAACTTTAGGTAATATTTCCTTTGCTGTATGCCGGTAGCTTTATTTTTCTTCGTAAACTTGTAAGAATAAAGATCCACAAGGCTTCACTGTTTCAATAGACACATCCGGGCAGTCCATAGCATCAAGTAAATATCAACCAATATTCGCAGATAAGTATGAAGCGGCAGCGTACGTCATCACAATACAATAATTCCTCAAATATCACAGCCAAATATATATACCGTGACCATGCACAATAATAACATTCGTCGTCTTTAAATCACAAACAACATCTTATCTAAAGTCTTAATAATATAAATAATGGGATCAGCAAACCGCTAAATACCAACAGCAATCACCATTACGTTTTCCTGGCTGCTATTAGAATCTCCTCCACCAAATGTTTCCTGTAGAACACCCTCCAAAACCAGGATACACTATTTTCAGGCATGTTTCGGGTATTATCTTTAAAACTGCTGGAAACCAAAAGTTGTTCCGTATTATTATATACTTGTAGCAAGCTGCATGACACACATTCGAGATTCTACACAAATTACATACGACAACTGAGCAGAAAATTCGATCAAACAGAGGATTATTCATTACCTCTTCTTTTTCTTGTTCTATATTTTTTCAAGTTAGTTCCAAGCATACCAGTACAAATTTTTTTTTTCAGGACATTACCCTACCACCAATATACTAAATTACTTGTTACATCTTGTTTTTTCTTCGTAATGCTTTTGAGGTTGTGTCCTTTCTATAGGTACGAAGTAATGAAGTGTATTCATCTTCGTAAACGAAATTCTGAAGCAAAATGCAGTCATACTAAATTCTTAAATGTGACATAAGCAAACGGTTATAAATTATGAAATAAATCATTCCCCCTTCGGCCATTAGAAATATATACCTTGTTTACTTCCCAAACAATAGCGCCAGCTTTTGATGATCCAATTTCATGGCACCAATTTGAAAAAAGTTTCAGACACGTACTTAATATAAACAGAACAAAACCAATATCATTTAGAGACATTAATTAAGCATATCTTAAAGAATAATACCATCAAAACGTACACTTAATATCGCCAAGAGAAAAAACCGAATGAATCAAGAAAAAGTGAATATGTTCTTCTTGACACGGCAATTGCATAGCGCACTCCATTCAGGAGGAAGCAAGCTTCGACACATTTGCGGTTGTTCATAAAGAGTGATAACCGCTCATGCTTGACTTGATGTCGACTTTAAGAAAGCGAAATAAATATAAAAACAGATATTTATTTTTTTTATTTTATACAGAGTTCCTACAGTGCAGTACAAACTTCAATCAGTAATAAAGCAAGATCCAGACATAGGAGGCGTGATTCCCATTGGGACCTGATTTAGGGTCAACATTAAGAAAGCAAATAAAAAAAAGAAGTTTTTTTTTCTTGAGCTCATAAGAGATACCAGATGTGCAGTGCTACCTTTAGCTCGTGACAAGCAGGCAACCAGACATAATCCGTTTCTTTTAGGGAGTGATTTCAGCAGAGTCATTTCTTGATGTCGTCATTACGGAAATGAAGCGAATTTTTTTTTCTTAAGCGAAAAACAGACAACACAATGGTAGCACACACTCCAGTAGTCAAGAACAATCATCCTTCAACGTGCACGCTGTTACGTATAGAGCGTGATTCCTGAAATTTCTGCCCCCATGTCGCCATTGAGAAATTGTAAAGAATGAAAACAAAGATTATTTTTCTGGAGAGCATAAGAGACAACGCCATTGCAGTACATAATTGCATTGACATTACGCAGATTTTCAGACATACTTCGTTATGAATAAAGAGTGAGTCAAGCCAAATCTTGACTGAAGGTCGCCATAATAGAGCCAATTGAATTTTAAAATATGGAAGATCTTTTTCTTCTTGAGCGAAATAGAGAAACGACCATTACAGTACTTACTCCAGTCAGCAACAGGCGGCTGTCCACACATTAGCCGTTATTTAAAGAGAGTAATTCTAAAAGAGCCATCGATTGGCGTCGCCATTCAAAAAACGAAGCTAACAAGAAACAAGGCCCTTTTGGTTCCTTAGTAATACCTGTCTTATCCGCCACCGAATCACATATTCAAAGAAGTCCCCCATTTTTCGCTTCAGAAACGCCAGTTTTACTATAACATAATAAATTATCATTTAGTATACGTATAAATCACAGCATGAATTAAAGCGTATTACCTGTTGTTTTAGATTAGTAACGTTTTACAGGCCTATAGTGGCATGTGTGAACAATTTCTTGGAGTTTTCCCCGGTTACCCACTTGACATTCACTAAATACCGGTTAACATCAGAGAGAACAAAAGAGCGCTATATTTATACTCGTACAAAATCAACTGCTATAACTCTTGCATGCTGTCCAATTTCATCTCTACCATCACGATGAGAGTTTCTGCACATGTTTACAGTTTTTCTACTTCGAACATTCATCCTATAAAAGCTTGCTATGACAAACCAGCGCAGCCACTTAGAATAATATCGTAACCAGTTTTACACCATCTTTACATAGAAAACGGGAGATTATCTGTTCATCGTCCAAAAACAAAGAATTATGATGAAAGGTTTTACGACTGAAAACGTTTCTTTGGTTAAAAACCTTCCCGATAATTTAATGTGACAAGGAATATCTAGTGGAGCAAAATCGCGCCTATGAACTACACAAAATGATTTAAAAGGACATTTTAATAACCCCCCTTTCATAAATGACCAAATGAGACTCACGGATATTCCTGTATTCTTCATCGCTGCACCAATAACGGCTCCTACACCAGCAATTGCTGTTTCTTCGGTGACAGCAGCCAATACTATTATTGCAGGTACAGTGCCACTCTCTTTTCAACAAAGATAGGCAAAACTTGAACGAAATGTTGCTGCTGCTGTTATTGAATTGAAATCTTCCGTTTATTCCGAGATATCAGTACGTTTTTAACTGATAAAATTATAAAACTATCAAACTCAGCACAATTAGGCAGCCATTGATCCGTGATAGCTACAAGAACTGTATGGTCTACGAGATATTACTGGGTGGGTGTGCGACTACGGTACTTTATTGACGGCAAACCTCATTTTGCATGGCTACCTTTCGGAGGAGGTCACATTATATGATAATGTTGCTTCTGTCCTGCATAAAACCCTGCTTTTTCTGTTGCAAAAAGCTTTTTGTGAAGATAAAGTGAGACATCACGATGAACATTTGGCAGGATGGAGAGAGGTACAAGACTTATTGTGATATTGTACGAATTCCTGCTGCTGTAACAGCCAAAGACACTAGTTTCGATATTAAAAGGTCAGTAAAGTAATTATTCCTAATTTTTGGCACATTACTCACGCCTCACAAAAGAAAACCTGACAAGTTGGTAATCAAAAACCCATATCTCTCTGTAATTACACTTTCAACATGCGCCAATCAAACCACTGTTCTGTTCTTCCTTCTGTTTCTGTCAAATTTTTGAAATGAGTTATTTAGTTATACTATTTAAGGATTTTGTATTGCACCACTACATACTCTAACAGAAATATACATAAAAAAAAGATCGAAAGTCACTGGTAGTAGAAATACCAACAGTATCATGGAACGAACGGCTCTTTTACCTGATATGAAATACAAACAGGATTTACATTTATCTGACTTAGTGGATCATCCTGCTGGAATGTGAATTTCGGTCACCTATTGGAGACTTGATATCAAAACCTTATATTAAGTAGTAGTGATGATGATGGTTTTCTTTTTTCTAAAGATATCATGACTAACTAGTTATTTTTTCAGGTTCTTAAAATAATAGTAAAAAAAATTATACTTTACCGGAGCCAATTCGTCCAATCTATATAAATGTGAAATATTCATACAGCGGTAGCATTTTTGGTCAAAATTCTCAACTATACTCCACAAGGTTCTTTGAAGAAAAGAAATCAAAGTACGTTAATAAATGTGGTAATAGGCACGTTTTGTTTGACTTGAATCACCAAACGACAATGTATGTTTTAGCTTCGTTCTCAAAGCCAAAATAACAGTGTTATAATAAGATCTGGTAAGTTTCACATATGACTAACTGGTACATGGGAAGACCGTATTTTTTTTGAAAACAAATTCGATAAAGTAAGACGATTCTACGCTTCGTGTAGCTCTAGTATTTCAACGTTTGTACACTACGCAAGTAAATGTGAAGAAAGTTGTTAGTAACATTGCAGTCATTGTCACAATTGTTACATTGCTGAAAATGGCATAACAATCATCTAATGTAAAGAAGGTGACATACCAAGATTCTATTTCTTGTTTTATTATTTCAATATGAATGAGCTAGGATGAGGACTTGGAGAAAAAGGGAAGAAAATTTTTTGACCTTTCCTAATTAACAAAGGCCCCATTCAAAATTTTAAACCACGCCAGCTTATTTTTGTGAATGGGCTCTTAACCATCCACAGACGGATAAATACCTACATTCGTTAATGTCAAGGCCGATGTTGGTGTTGGAGACTCGGTTTCCTTGTTTTTTAACTCAAATATCCGATTTAATTCTCATATTTATATGCTTATCCTGTTAAGATAAATGAGAAGGGTCAGATGATTTTTAGGTTTTAGGGTGCTGGCCTTTATTAATTAAATCAGTACGTCCACACTCTTACCGGGAGGCTTGACTGTCGCAGTTTATTGGAAAGGGTAAAGATGTCTATATCTTTGACCTATGTTTATATTTTACTCAAAATTAATAGAACATTTACCCTGCCTAGATAAATACTCATGTGGCATAAATAACGGACAGAAGAGGTATGCAATTTAAATAAATATATGCAATTACAGGAGTATGTTATCTAAGCAAGATATAAACGCTAGAAACTGGAATATTCTACAATATACCGACATTACTATAGACTGAGATCCGTTGTACCATACGGAGAGTACATGCCTTTTTTTTAGATAATGAGACTACGTATGGTATAATCGTAAAACGAATTTTGTGGTTAACCATGAGGCATAATAGGTTCCTTTTTTCAGGGAGTATATCTATAAGGTTTTGTCTCGTATTGAATGTGTCCTATTTTATTTAATATATTTTGTACCTATTACGTGACTTATATGCCGTATTTAGATTTGTCTAATGCTTACATTTCGTACGTCTGTTCATAAAAATAAGTCTTTAACTATTATTGATCATCAAAATTAATAACTGCGTCCTAATAATTCCCTCAATTTATAGTTTTCGTCTTGAAAGCAAGTTTAAAATAAGAATATTGCACAGATTACCATTAAAAAATGATATATTTAAAAGCAAAAGAAAAGAAAAAATGGCTTCAAGAGAATAAGATGATACTCGGTATCTAAGAAAATAAAGATAGCTCGTTACTATCACCATGCGATTGTTTGTGTTACAGTAAATAATGTGTACACATTAATTTGAAGCAAGGATGCACTGGTCTTGAGTATCCATCCATTGCTTTTAAGCATACATCCATTGATTTTTACCATTCATCCATCAATTTTAAGTGTCCACGGATTGATATTGTCGTCCGGACCCTTACATTATTTTTTTTTCAATTACTTTACGTGAATCCATGACCGTTTCACTCGTTGAGAGAATTGTTGTTTGAATACACCGGCCGTTGTCCAACCATCATCAATTTTATTTTATGGTCCTAATTTGTACCGATATATCCACTCTTAACTACAAACTTACGAGATGCGTTAATAAGATCATGGACAACCCTGACATATGTAAGTGGGTCTTTTCGGAATATGATTCTCATAGTCCTACCAAAGATACATTAACGAATTATTAATGTTCATGGTTTGTGTACGATTGGTTTGGGTGTCAATTATTGAATCATTTTATCGAAACGTACATATCGTGTAGTGTTTCCTAAACAGTTAAGGTTAACGAATAATAAGAGAAAACAAAAAAGTAATCCACAATATTATACCTAGTTAAGATTACATCGGAAGAAGCAAAAATTTAGGAGGGTCAAAAAGCGGCTTAAACTTCTTTGTCTAAAAGGTAATGGGGGTAATGTAAAGTGAAGACTGAGTCATGTGTAATGTAGGCCATTCTGTGAGCCATGGCAAAGAAGAAGACCAAAAGTGAGAACAGTAACTTGGATTAATATTAATTTAATTAAATTTAGAAGACATACGAATATAGGAGTCTTACCAAAACTTTTTGCATGAGAATTAGACGGTGGCTTTTAAAAATGGTAAGGAATGTAACTTGTTCGAATGATGAGATCAAAGGTCATAAAAAACTTACATGGCATCTATAGGCGTGAGTATGTTTGTAGCTATCACATTCCACACATTGAACCAAAAAATTGGTAATGTTATGTACAGTAGACAAAAAAAAAAAAAAAAAAAAAAAAAAAAAAAAAAGGAAAATGTCGAAGAATAAACAAAAAAAAAACAAAGATTGAGTCTTTGAAAATGCAAGGTTACACCAACAAAACGGATCCCCTGGAAACAATGAGCCTGTATTTTACATATAATATAGAATATGAGTAACAATACTGATTCTTTCCTACTGAAAAATTTAGGACCAATATACCCAACGCTATTAATACTTTACTGTCCCAAGGACTTGTTCTATCTCTTTTTTTTAAACAAATCGATTTGTTTGAAACTCAGGTAAATGCCGAACTTAAATACGCGT
This sequence comes from Mucor mucedo, assembly GCF_025094135.1. Taxonomy (NCBI): domain Eukaryota; kingdom Fungi; phylum Mucoromycota; class Mucoromycetes; order Mucorales; family Mucoraceae; genus Mucor; species Mucor mucedo. The sequence continues at coordinate 10,881 of NW_026252541.1, read as the reverse complement.
GCAAAATCGTTGATTTAAGGGCTATCTGGACGAAAGTAGTACCATAAGGTTGTGATTTGTATATAAATGCAAGGTGTTTGTAGAGTATAGAAAAACAATATTAATTGACCAATAAGCATATCCTCTCATCGGCTTTATCCATATCCAAATCAAATTATTACTCAAACAGAGAGTATTACCCCTCAATCATTAAAGGATTTAATATCATGGATTCTGAAGGTGTCTTTACCAAAGTCACACCATAAGAAGGGGATTGTATGGTGACATCTCGATTTCTTTAAGTTGAACCAATTACATTTTGATAAAGACCAATCAATTCAAAAATATGGTCCAGAACCCCACACACCCTGGTTTTATTTAAGTTTTTTTCTTTTTTTTCTTTTCTCAATGACTTCAAGCCCATCCTTATAAATTACTTTGCCCATGTTTATAATCTTTAACACATGGACTAGAAAACAGCTAGTCGAACAAACCAAACTTGATCCACCTCTGCAATATCTTTGGAGAAGCGTGTACGATACGCCCAATGCTGTAACTAATTGTAGCAGTCATTTTAACACCGTTATAAAAACCATTGAATAATCAAATGTCTTTTATCTCTAATGTAGCTCATGGTTTGAAAGTGGCACAGTAACACCCAATGTTCTTTACTCTCCACATGACTAGACAAATTTGTCTGTATATAAACTTTTAAATGCCCAGCATTTTACTGGTAGTAAAGTTTGAGAGCTAATTTTGAAGCTTCGCATCAGGGATAGTCTCTGTGATTCTTAAATTTCAGTAGTTCCGTATAAAATAAAGACAATAATGCTATGGGAGTTGTAGCTGATATAGAGAACATGTCTCTTTTTATGGTAAAGAAAACGAAATGACATGGCTATAACCTGAGGATGTTAACAGCTGACGCGGCGTTTAATAACTAATAACTTTTGATAAGACATACCAGTATTTTGTATTTCAATTCAGTTCTATTGCATAAAATTAAACTGAATTAGCTCGGGTATAATTTATTCTTAAACAATGAGTATGGATTAACTGAAAATATAAATACTGCATTCAACATAAACCCGGTGGTACGTATTTACTGCAGCGATGATATCATCATCATATGATGAAACATCATTACCCAGTAAATATACGTTTAATAACTTTACGTATTTGAATATATATTTATGTAAAATTGATAGAAGAAAATAAAGTCAAACTAAGATCGCATTTGACAAATGATGGCTAACGAGTTTCATAACGAACAACTAAATAAGTGATTACCTTCTGTTTTAACTGTACAACTGTACGATCGTTATTCAAACCACATTAAAATTGTGAGACTTTTTGATTCTCACTTGGGCTTTTAAAAAATACAAATCTAATTTTTTTAGCTTGTACCCTTTATTTCTCAAAGTAAGTCATTGTATGTGTTATAATACTCGGCTTTCTTTCTTTATAAACATACAGTATTATATGTTGTAACATAGAAACAAATATCTAACCTTAAAAGTGAAAAGTAACAGGGTGTATTAGTAGAAAACCCAAGCCTTCTGTTTTCTTGGTGGCTAGTCTTTTGAGCTGAAACAACAATAGATAATCTGTCTTTGGAGAAAGGCTTTCCCAATGGAGTAAATGAAAATTCGGATATAAAACCTATGATTACCTCATCTGTTTCATCTACCTGAAGAAGATGAGGAGCAATTTCTGGTGGAATACTTCCCCACATTGTGTAAGTAGAAATTGAGATCCAAACCCTTACGTACATCTTCTTCATTCCATTTAACTGTAATGGGTAACCAACTGTCTATGATTGTACACTCGTTTACTGGAATAATCAAACCGCAGTATCCTAAAATCTAAGAATTTGTTTCATACATCTAACTTATCTTAGCAGGATAAGTATTTCTTTATGACTTCTAAATTACTTATTTCCTTAACAACACAACTATATCGAGCCTCCAACATTAATCTTGGTTATTGCACTAACCTATGTTGGTATATATTTGTCTGTACATAGTGAAAAAATTATCAAAAACGTGAGATGGCGGGATTTCATATTTTGTAACTGGCCCTTATTAATTAGAAAAAGTTAAAAATGTTTCTTGATTTTTTTTCAATTCCTCATTATAACTTATAGACGATGAAATAATAAAACAAGAAATATAACCCGGGTATCAGCTTCGTTACATTTATTAAGTGTTTCATCATTTTCAACAATGTTAAAATTATGACAATGTTGGCAATGTTAGTAACAACTTTTATTTTTCGTTACTTGCGTAGGGTACAATAGTTGGAATACAAGAGCTTCACAAAGCGGCCGGATGCTTCTTTATGACTTCCAGTGCTGGTTAAAAGCATGTCATTGTATGGAGTACGTATTCAAAAAAAAAATACAGTCTACCCATGGACATGTAAGATATATGTAAAATATGACCCCATCTTATTATAACATAGCTAGTTTGGCTTTGACGATAGAGCTAAAAATTATCTTGGTTTTCGATATTCAAGATCAACAGAACGTGCTCATTACCACCATTAGCAATGTACCTTAATAGCCTTTATTTAAAGACGCTAGTGAAATGTACCTGTGAATTATGTCAAAACTTGTCCCGTGCTGTGGAATATAGTCCACATGTAAATGTATTTGAAGAATAGACTCCGATAACGTATCACATTGTTTTTTGTACTATTCGAAAGCACTGATAGTCAAGAGATCTTCAGACATAAGACAGTCCACAATAGGACTGCTAATTAACAGAACGTTTTAATAAAAAGGCTCTAATAGGTGACCGTAATCCACATCTCCAGGAGGATGATCCAGGAAGTGGTATAAAAGTACATCATTTTTATATTTCAAATGAACAAATAAATTGCCGTTCGTTACATAATACTGTCGATATTTTAATCATCAGGGATTTTCGATTTTATTTTTTGTTCTAAGCTTCTATATGCGTATAAAGAGGTTCAATCAAAAATCTTTAAATAATACGAATGTCTAATTTCTCTTTTCATACATTTGCCTATGACACAACGAAGAACAGAACATTGTTTTAAAGGAAATGTGATATGGTTAAGTCGGCGCATGTTGAATGTGTAAATACAGTAGGATATCGGCTTTTCGCATATAAACTTGTAAAGTGCTTATTTAGTAAGGGGTACATATATTGACAACAATTATGCGTAATGACACTACTGAATGTTTGTATGCGAAACTAGTATTTATTTGCTGCTAAAGCAGCAAAACATATCTCGATATCACAAGATATCTTCTCTACATCCGCCGACTATTGATAGTGATGTTTCCGTAACCTAGGAATAAGCCGCTTTTTTTGCGACAGGAAAACGAGTATCATTATGCATGGTAACAGCAATATTATCATATTTTGTATCCTCCTCCTAAAGGTAATCGTGCAAAAGGATGTTAACCGTGGATTTATAGCTATAATCGAACATCCACCCAGAAATTTCGCGAACGCTATTTAAGCCTTACTATTTTACAAATACATTCCAGTGAACTGCAATTATGTTTCATATATTTTTTACATATTTGGGTTAAATATTTACAGACCACTCGAACTCGACAGACGTTCTGAGTTCAGTAGCAGCGAAAAACGCGGTATTAACGGTAGCACCATTTTTTTCAAGTCTTGCTAATCTATGATGTGCAATGAGTGTTGCTCTGCCTGCAGTATTATTAACGAGTGCTGGCTCAAACGAAATAACAATTGCTCGTGTAGGAGCAGATGTCGGTGTAGCGGTGAGGATATGATGAATACCAGTGAGTCTAATTTGGTAGTAATTGAAAAGGGTGGGTTATTAAAATGAACATTTAATTCATTGTGTAGTTGACAAAAAAGGCATTAGCATAGTAAATATTCCTAACAGAATCAATTTATTGGAAGGTCGTTAACCAAAGAAACATTTTCTGCCGGAAAACATTTCATCATAATTCTTTGTTTAGAGGGTCACGCGATACTTACCAGTTCATCATTATAAAGACGATTTAAATATGGTACGTTAGTAATTTTTGAAGCTGTGCTCATTCGGCTTACAAAACCGTTGCAGTTTAAATGTTGGAAATAATAAAATTCTGAACACATGTAGAAGCTCACATGAGGATGGTAAGAAACAAACTAGACAGCATAGAAGAGTTTGAACACTTAATGTTTTTGTATGACAATTTAGGTCAATTTCGTTAAGTTTTATCGTAGCCATTTTTTTATTTGATAACATATGCGTAAATCAGAAGATACTTCAAGATCTTTTTCATACCTACAACCATATGTATGCAACACGCTATTTATCCAAAACTACCGGCAATACGCTTGAAATCTTGACGTATATTATATTTAAGATAAAGCATAATTGGTACGTAATAGCATAACTGCTGCTTCCGAAGAAATATTTAGGATGCTTCTTAATATGTAATTTGATGGCCAATTTGAAAGGAAACGAAAGGGCCTTGTTTTTTATAACGTTCGGTTTTTTAATAGCCACATTCGCTCATGGCTCTATTGAATTCACTGCTTGTAAATAAAGTCTACAGTCCGGAAAAGCGCTTTTTGCTGACTGGAATAAGTACAGTGCTGGTGGGGTATCTTATTCGCGCAAGAAAAAAATCTTTTTTTTTTGTATTCATTTCGCATCATTCTTGACGACGTCAAGTGAAGAATCTGCAGGAATGACTCTCTATGAATAATGGCGTGGCTGTGGAAGCTTGGTTTTCCCTGACTGAAGTGTGTGATATCATTGCGGTGTTTGGTGGGCGCTTACAGTGAATGGACAAAACTGTTCGAGTGTTTAGAAAGTTTCAGTCCCATCATTGTCAACGATGTGTAAACTCCTCGAAATAATTTCAAATTTTGACAGATATCAGTGCAAGCGTTGCTACACCAGCAATAACGTTTTTGGACGTTTTGTGTCACAAAAAAAGCGGATATTCTGTGTTTAAAACTGCTTGTCACTCGAACAGTTATGTCCAATGCTGAAAGTTTTTAGAAAACCATAAAAATCCTTCGAAAAAACAGTCATATGAGCCCAAAAAAATTTTTCGGACAGGTTTTGGTGGCTAGTCCACATGTTATTTTTTTCTCTTTATTTTCCTAATATAAGATTTTACCCATTAAGATGACAAAAAGCATTTCTTTGACATTAAAAAACGAGATCATTAAATTACTAAAGGACGGGCTTTCTTTTCGAGAAATAGCAAAAACAGTGTCTGTTAGTTTGTCAACTATTGCAAAGATAAAAAAACAAGCTAATCTTGGCATTCACAAAAAAATTGGTGGAGCACCTCACAAGATTTAAACATCAACAGGCCGCTCATTGATTAGAGGCTTCAAAACAAATGTGAACAAGACTGTCAAGGATGCTGTTGAGGCTCTAAAAAAGGAAGAATTTTTTGTCTGCGGAAGGACTGTTCGCTGCATGTTGAATTCAGCCGGGATGAAAGCTGAACATAAGCCTAAAGTACTGACATTAACAGCAAGCCGTAAAAAGGCAAGACTTTTTTGGGCCAAGTTCCACCAAAACTGGACTGTTGATGATTCGAAGAATGTTGTTTTTAGTGACGAAACGAAAATAAACCGTATTGGCTCTGACGGGGCTCAGTGGTTTTGGAATGTCACAGAAGAAGAGATCCGAGATTGTCATCTCCAACATTTGTACAAGCATGGCGGTGGAAACGTAATGTTGTGGGGTTGTTTTCTCTGGGAAGGTCCTGGATACATTGTTCGTATCAATAGTACCGTGGACAGCTAGTTATACTGTAATATTTTTAGCGACGATCTAACGTCCAGTGTTAGTTACTACAATCGAAATATCAAGGATGTCGTATTTCAGCAGGATAATGATCCAAAACATACCTCGAAAATGGCAACAAACTGGTTTCAAAACAATAACGTACGCGTGTTAGATTGGCCCTCATATTCCACGGATCTAAATCCGATCGAGAATCTCTGGGCGATAATAAAAAAACGACTTTGCGCCTACGAAACATCCCCAAAAAGCTTAACGGAGCTATTACACCGGATCACCCAGGAATGGGACAAAATTACCCCAAAGTTGTGTCAAGACCTTATAATATCTATGTCAAAAAGGATTGAAGCGGTTATCAAGGCCAAAGGAGGAAGATCCAAATATTAGTCGTAAAATTTTCCATTGGACAAAACTGTTCGAGTGTCCATAGAATTTTATGTAATTTTTGTTACACCAAAAATGAGACTGAGTTTAAATAAAACCTATTTTTATTTATAATAGTCAATTTACTATTGTACGTAATTTTGGCCGATTTTTGTATGCTATTAGCATATCGAAATAAGAGGAAATGTAGCTTTTTAAAAACACTCGAACAGTTTTGTCCACTCACTGTAGGAAAAAGACGATCTTATTCTTCGCTTCAATTTCTTAATGACGACATCTGGATAAGGCGCTGCTGGAATCACTCTCTATAAATAACGTTTTATGTATGGTAGCCTGTGTGTTGCAGAATGAGATTTGTACGGCTCCGCGTTTATCTTTTATGTGCTAAAGAAAAAAAAGAACTTCTTTTATTCTCTTTCATTTAATCATGGCGAGGTCAAGTCATCCCTCATTACGAATCAGTCTTTATGAACAGCCATATATGTCCGCAAGCTTTTTTATTGCTAATTGAAGTTTGTACTACATTCGGGGTGTTGCATATGCAGTTAATAACAAATTGCTTGTGTTTATGCATTACACTTTCTTAATGGCGACATCAAGCCAAGGCTTTGCTAGAATCAATCTCTAGATGAATAGCACATGTGTGGACGCTTACTTCTTCCTGAAGGGATGTCAGGAGTGGCGCCCGGCACAAGCAAAAAAGAATGATCATTTAGGTAAGAACAGGTAGACAGAAATTATATACGTATCATTATTAATATGTATGTAAAACGGAACGAAAAGAACAAAAGGTTTATTCAAAGAGGACAGCAAAAATAGATAAGATTTTGAATAGAGAAATAAGTATAAACAAACAAGTGGTTATTGGTATTAATTGACATGACGAGTACACAACGGTTCGGGATCAGATTTACAGAGACAGATTATTAGTCCTGTTGAGTTTGAGACATCTTTGTGGTAGTGAGCAGAGACACAAACAATTTCGGAGGTATAATCAGAGGATAACATGGTAGATATTATTAATGTCTTAGAAGGGAGTTCCAAGGCTGAGGTAAAAATGAAACGGATGTAAAATGGGTTTTACAAAGAAAGGGAAAAAGGAGGTACATTATTTGGAACAGAGATGTAAGACAGGATACAATAGTTATGTTTGACAGTGACATGCGTGACAGGAGACAGAGATCAGGGAACGGGTGCAGCAAGCGCAATAGTCTAGTTGGGTTTCAATAATGGTCTGAGACATTTTGCATAATTATATGCAACCGAAACTTAGGCGGTTCATGAAAATAAACCGTATCATACGAGAGGTTATGTGCTATGTCGGAAATGAAATAAAAAAATCACGTTCTTCGACACTATTTAACTGGTCATATTGCTTAAATTTAAAGATAGAAAACAACAGAAAAGGAAATTTAAAATGATAAATAAAAAATGAAAAAAATGAATAAAAAAAAGTTCAAAAAAAGAGAAAAAAAAAGAGCAAGAAGATAGAAAGGAAAAAAAAAGGTAGCTTTTTTCCATTGCGTTGTTTCATGGTCATTTGATTCAATTTTACATTTGCGTGTGTACAATATCAGCTGAGCGTGTTTTGTAACGAAGTCGTGCGCTGTTGTGTTTCCACAGATAGTTCATTCTAGATGTAGATTTAGCCATATTCTTTAATAGTTTTATACATATTTTTATTATACAACTATGACAATATGAGTCAAAATAAAATCATTACAAGGGATAACAATCTTCTTAATTACCCTAATTTAAAGTGATACCTTATATAATCTAGGCTAACTTAAAATATTTTTGGCTCAGCTTCGTCCATATAACGATAGAGAAGGCGGGCTGTCCGTAGGAACTATGTTTTGTCTTGGACAAGCGTTATGGTTAGGGTCGGATCTCATCCATTTTTTCCCCATATCACGTTTTATTAGCGTCGGAAATCAGATTTTTTGTCACATATCCCGTATTATTACCGTCGGACCTCGTCTTATTTTTAGAAAAACGGATGAGGTCCGACCCTTATAAAACAGCTAGAATGCAGTCACTGGCTGAGCGAAAATCCAGTCACAAAAATGTCCTGGATTAAACTGCTACGGCTGGTGCGGGTTGTTTTACCTCGAATGGGGACAGGAAATTTGGATGGAAGGGGGACTTCCACTACCGAATTATACTGATCAAAAAACCCATAATGCAAACAAAGTCTACTAATTAAGAATGAACGTATTGGCAGTCTATAATTAACCAATCACGCAATGAATCTGTATTCTTGTATATAGCTGAAAACCATTTTACATCTATAGTCAAAAATAATATATGAATATGGAGTCCAATACGCATATCTACCATCTATGGATCAATTAAGATCCTAAAAAATAGTCGATATATAGGAATTGTGAACTCCATCATGAAAGTTTATTCGCTAGTATTCCATAATTTTAAGCCATAACATTTTGTATTATTGGTTCAGAAATTATTATTTTTGACCGGTTCCATAAGCACATTAAAAGCACTTTTTCATGTTTTAAGGGTTTTGATAATTATAAATGTAATATATATAGCGTTTTTTATTCAAAGAACATTTATCCGAATTTTCAATACTAACTCTATCGACGATGTACACTTCACTTAATATCTGCTTGAAAGATCCTTGTTGTTTAGTAAGGATACTTATGGTGACTTTTTATGTTTTGGCCGCGATAATGATAATTTATGTACTTCAATATCATTTAAGAATATCAGTTTAATCCTCTGACGTTTATATTATCCATTTGTGGGTTTAAATTTGTGTTCAACAACACACGCCTTCCGAAAACATGAGTGTAGAACTTCAAACCACATATTTTAATGATTGCAAATCGCATAAAAAATACCCAGAAGGACCCAAGCAGGAATACGCAACTGTCTTACCAGCATAATTAATGTGTTTTTGTGTTACATATAGCCCAGCATGTAGAAATTCTAAAGTCTAATTAAACTTCCAATTTTATCATTGATATACTGGCATTGATGATCTACCTTTTAGGATCTTGCTATAGGTGCCTCAATATAATTGAAGGATCCTATTCATGATTTATGTTATTTGATGTAGATTCTTACAAAGCTAATATAATTACGATAACTTTAGGAAATATTTTTTTTGCAGTATGCCGGTAGCTTTATTTTTCTTCGGAAACTTGTGAGAATAAACATCCACATGGCTTCACTATTTCAATAGACACATTCGGGCAGTCCATAGAATCTAGTAAATATCAACCAATATTAGCAGATAAGTACGAAGCGGCAGCGTACGTCATCACAATACAATAATTCCTTAAACATCACAGCCAAATATATATACCGAGAACATGCAGAATAATAACATTCGTCGCCATTAAATCACAAACAACATCTTATCTAAAGTCTTAATAAAATAAATAATCGGGTCAGCAAACCGCTAAATATCAACATCAATCAACATTACTTTTTTCTGGCCGTTACTAGAATCTCCTCCACCAAATGTTTCCTTTAGAACACTCTCAAAAACCAGGATCCACTATTTTCAGGCATGTTTCGGCTATTATCTTTAACACTGATGGAAAACAAAAATTGTTCCGTATTATTATATACTTGTCGCAGGCTGCATGCCACACATTCCAGATTCCACACAAATTAAATACGACACATGAGCAGGAAATCCGATCAAACAGAGGATAAATCATTACCCCTTTTTTTTTCTTCTTCCATAATTTTTTCAAGTTAGTTCCAAGCATACCAGTACAAACTTTTTTTTACAGAATATTACACTACGACCGACTGTCTCCAAATAAAAAGAATGCACGGAAACAATATACTAAATTAGTTGTTACATCTTGTTTTTTCTTCGTAATGCTTTAGACGTTGTGTGCTTTCTATAGGTACGAAGTAATGAAGTGTATGCATCTCCGTAAACGAACTTATGAATCAAAATGCAGTCATATTAAGATCTTAAATGTGACATAAGCAAACGGTTATAAATTATGACACTAACCATTGCCCCTTCGGCCATTAGAAGTATATATCTTGTTTACTTCCCAAACGACAGCGCCAGTATTTGATGATCCAATTTCATCGCACCAATTTGAAAAAAAGTTCTTCCACCTAATTAATATAAGCATAACAAAAACAATATCATTTAGAAACATTAATTAAGCATATCTTAAAAAATAATACCAGCAAAACGAAGACTTAATATCGCCAAGAGAAAAAACCGAATGAATCAAGAAAAAGTGAATATGTTCCTCTTGAGCGCATAATAGACACGGCAACTGCGGAGCACACTCCATTCGGGAGGAAGCAAGCTTCCACACATTTGCGGTTATTCGTAAAGAGTGATAACCGCTCATGCTTGACTTGATGTCGACTTTAAGAAAGCGAAATAATATAAAAACAGATATTTATTTTTTTGAATTTATACAGAGTTCCTACAGTGCAGTACAAACTTCAATCAGTAATAAAACAAATTCCAGACTTATGTGGCGTGATTCCCAATGGGACCTGATTTGAGGTCAACATTAAGAAAGCAAATAATAAAAGAAGATCTTTTTTTTCTGGAGCGCATAAGAAATACCAGCTGTGCAGTGCAACCTTCAGCTCGTGGCAAGCGGGCCACCAGACATAACCCGTTTCTTTTAGGGAGTGATTCCAGCGGAGTCATTACCTGATGTCGGAATTACGGAAATGAACCAAAAATATTTTTTTCTTAAGCGAACAACAGACAACGCAATGGTATCACACCTCCAG
>NW_026252540.1:0-43338 GCF_025094135.1 Mucor mucedo | reverse complement strand
TGCACACGGATGGGATGATAATTTCATGGATTATTCAAAGGATAACACATACGTTCAAAAAGTTGTGAAAAAAAAACAAGTTTGTAAAAGTAGCCTAGACAAAATCAACAAAAAAAAAAAAAAAAAAAAAAAAAAATGTTTGTGTAAAGACAGGAGACACCGTTAACTTTGCCCATATGCTTAAATATTTTGAAGCTGTCATCTAATTTTAAAATTATGCCACCAAGTTGAGAAGTATGTTGATCAATAAAAAGTCGGTATTCGGAAACCAAAGAGCTATAGGCATAACTCATATAAGTGCTTCAAGTGGCAGATATACCAACAGATCGTTCGGTGTTAAACAGGATCAAATCATGCATAAAGATAATAAAAACTATCACCAAGTAATATCCCTTCTTTTTGTCGCTGTCTGTTAGCTTTTGTATTTATCTTTTCACAGCATTTTGTAAAAGCTCATTAAAAAAACGATTTAGCTTCTTACATCTAAAAGCACTATATTATTTACTCGTTCATGGTATACTACTTGATTTGTATCTCCTTTAAAATCACTCTCAGAACACTTTTTTTTTCTTCTTTCTTTTATGAACAATAGTTAGCTTATGCTGATTAATTGAAGTCTGGTACTCACTATCACATTTGTAAATTAATAACAACTGTCGCTTTTCTACATCTAAATCCGTACTAGCGCTATATCCCTACCATAAAGAAAATTTAACGCAGGGAAAAACTGCATCTTTTCCAAGCCTATGGTTACAAGGTATAACAACGAAGAAATATCCAAGAGGTGACATGAGTGTATCTTCAGTAGACATTGCTGAAAAATCTGGCTACATACAAAAGAGATCAATCGCTTTTTAAAAGGCATTGGCCATGGTTGACGGGTAGTCAGGCCATCGCTTCCTAAATCAGGTAGTGCGATATGTACACATTTGGATCATACCAGACTTTGATGATCTCTTGCTTTATCATTAGGAGTTGAATTTACATCACCGTCACCATGGTTTTAATGGATGCGGTTGATACGCTGAAGTTGACCTTCCCGGACGTAATTTTCTCTTTCATCATTCAAGCCAAAGTATCCATCCCTTCTGTTTTATATCGTCCCTGTTAATGCATTCATCCATCCATGCATGAAAAAAAATAAAAAAAAAAAAAAAAAAAAAAAAAAATTGAACTGAGCTGGATGGATGCATGGATCGAACGCTCTACCATCTTTAAAATGCTACCAACAAAATCATTTTTTTAAATATACATATTAAAAAAGCTCACTGCTTTTGGCACCGTCGCTACCGGAAAATACCATCACTGAATCCTTATAAATAATGTTACATCGCGCCCTTTTTTTCTCTCCCTTTTACAGCTTGTACCACAGTAGTAGTAGATAATCCCTCATTTACTCTTTATAATCACCTGGGACTTTAGATTAAAGAAAAATTTTCTACTATTGAACAATTTGATGTTGACCCGATATTGACAGCCTTTGATAGTAATGTGTTCATGCGAGATTATTTGCTCTTTTTTTTTTTTTTTTTTTCTTGCAAGTTGTACCACAGTAGTAGTAGATAATCCCCCATTTACTCTTTATAATCACCTGGGACTTTAGATTAAAGAAAAATTTTCTACTATTGAACAATTTGATGTTGACCCGATATTGACAGCCTTTGATAGTAATGTGTTCATGCGAGATTATTTGCTCTTTTTTTTTTTTTTTTTTCTTGCAAGTTGTACCACAGTAGTAGTAGATAATCCCCCATTTACTCTTTATAATCACCTGGGACTTTAGATTAAAAAAAATTCTCTACTATTGAACAATCTGATGTTGACCCGATATTGACAGCCTTTGATAGTAATGTGTTCATTCGAGATTATTTGCTCTTTTTTTTTTTTTTTTTTCTTGCAAGTTGTACCACAGTAGTAGTAGATAATCCCCCATTTACTCTATATAATCACCTGGTACTTTATATTAAAAAAATCTCTACTATTGAAAAATGTGAAATTGACAGCTTTTTGCGTATGGTCTCTAATCGATCTCTTTTTCTCTTTCAAAAATCTCAAGTTTAGTTTAAACCATCTTGTCATCATTAGTAGAGCTCACAATCCCATTCCTTTATTATTTGCTTTAGTTTTTTTCTTCATCAAAATATCCACCCTATTCTTGGGATAAATGACTTTAGGCATAACTCGTCTCTGCTATTTTCAAGTTGTAAGCGATTTGCCACTTCTATTTCCAACAAAAAGACAGAGATTTCATCCGTTAACAACAAATTCGTTCACAATTCTCTTTTTCTCTAATGGATTCTTACCTACCTATGATCTTAGTCAGTCTGACTTGTCATTAGCTATGTTACTGCAGTTGGGCCTAGCTTCAATTATTATTCCAGCTTCCAATACTCCTGTTATTCCGGCCTCTGAGTCAATCATTTCTGTGGTTTTCCCTCACCACAGCGTCCGTATGTCTAAGGTCTTGGTACGCGATTTGCTTCATCGTGGGTCCCAATACACATATTCTTCAACAACAATCTGATCGTGAGACTATATTCCCCTAAGCTACTTCGTAAATTTGGGGTCGCAATAACCAATGCGTATATGCAACCTACTGGTAACTTTCGTCGTGTCCTGGGTGCCAGTATATAGTCTACTGGGTCTATCAATTTCCGTCGTTTTCTTGAGTCCTAAATGTCCACATGTATTCAAGCATTCGATCAACCAACACAATTGGGAGCTATATTGCGTGATTCCTTGTTCCCTCCAAAGCCTGCGACCACCTTTTACGGACGTGCTAATTCGACCTGGTAGAATACTGGCTATACTCATTTCGCTTGATTCGAATGACTTACAAAAACAAAAAAATCTACTGTCGCCACTTCTTTATCATTCGTTTTCATTGTTGCTTGTATTTTACTTGGAATCTGGAGATCTCAATAGAGACAATTTTTTGACGATCAACCTTTCACATTCACAACGGTGCTTCCATTCTGCAATCTTATCGTATGACAACTATACTTTCAAACGCTGGCCATTTAAAAACAGTGTGCTTTCTTTCATAAAAAATACTTCTTTAGACTTGTTGTCGCAATTGTGACACTTTCACATTGCTCTTGGGTTACTCGTAAAACAAAAACAAAAAACACAAAAAAGCAAATAATCACCCCTCAGTAACAATAAATAAATTTTGAAAGACAGCGCTGTCTTTTGGGACAGCCAAAGTGCACGTAGTGGCAGCATAAGATCTGTAATTTCGATGTTCTCTAGACCCGGGAACAAGGATATACAATCAAAAAACAATGTAAAAATTACGCATAAATGTTTATTAAACGATTTATACTTATTTTGACATCTGTCATCACTCATTCGCCTTTGAGCTCGTTTGATCTTAAGCTTATGCCGAAATACTAAACCAGAAGCTGAAGGTAAGCTGTAAAACACATATACTGGTTTAAACTATGTTGTTTGTACTAAATGTGTATATATTTTAAGCTGTTAATTTATATTGACCTCTTGATGTCTGCTAAGGATATCATGGATATAATAACAAAGTTAATTGTCACATCACAATAAGGATGGATATTAAAAAAAAAAAAAAAATCAATCATGAATCACACATTGACCCGCTTGTTCTCATCCTACTGTTGAAGTCTGTACACAGGGAACAACCCTGAGGCGAGTAAATACTTCTTTTACAAAAAGCAATACTCGCAGTTGCACTTGGGCAGTTTTCTTTACTGAAACTGGCTAGTGAGTCTCCATTTTGTTTCCTTATAGCAATAAAAACCACATTTTTTTTTTTTTTTTTTTTTTTAACTTTGACGTCTTTTTTAAACTTTTATGGTTATCTCACTGTAAATGTCTCGGATTTTGGATGGATTTTTGCCACTATATTGATCATACCCACCTATGATGCTGTGTATCTTTGCGTAGGTACGATTTTTGACACCATGTATTAGCTAAAGCTTGCTGATAATCACACAATTTAAGCTGGGCAGTTGAAAAGTAATAATCCTTAATAGTTTCTCATATAAGTGCTTCAAGTGGCATTTCTAGAACAAACATAATCCAGAGTGGCGAGCTACTTCTGGGTTTATTTACCATAAAAGGTAATAAAATCACGTGATAAAATGTACTCTTGTAACTGATTTTTCCGTCAACCACTGCCTAAGGCTCGCCGGTCTCTTGAGGTTGCGCGCCCCAGCGTCCAAGGAACTGGTGCGCCAATCGAATTGGATTGGAGGAGCCTTAGTAATATAGGCAGGATCTTTGACGGTGATTATTCAGAGGAGTTAGAATAAACACAAAATATACGGGATTAGAATTGGCAGTGAAACAATGACAATAAATCCAATACTGTTGAAAAAGACTACAATAACACGCGTATGAAGATATACAGATGATATAAGAGACAGATATTCAATTATAAATTACAGTGATTAAACGAAGCTTATCCAACAAAGCTTAATAACCCAAACTAAGATATAACAGAAAGAACGATGATTTATTTAAGATTCAGTCCGAAAAGGATCAAAATTCAAAACTCTTCAGTCACACAGGGCAAATATACCCGTCTTCACTACTAGGATCCTAATTAAAAGCGCTAGACACGACGTCGCTTCTTAATTACTAAAGAAGATGCTGATGTCGGCTCATCCAAATCTTCATACTTTTCTTTAACAACTTGAGACATTCCTCCCATACTCCATTTACGATAAAATCGGTTATCTTTAGGTCGCTGAATATACAATTTCATCATATTGGCATGAACGGGACTGGCAACCATTAAATGGCCATCTGATATGGCATAGACGTTACGACCCAACTTTTTCTCAATTCGATATGGCCCAATCCAGGTAGAACCCATTTTACTGATAGAGGCATCACCAATGGAGTGATTGATCACCATTACTCGATCACCAATGCGATACTGGCGTTCTTGTGCTCCTACGCGAGAATCATACAGTCTAGATTGTATACTCTTAGCCTGCGTCTGTCTGATAATGGCTTCAGGCAAAACGTGGTCATGTAATCTCACGATCTCATCCAAACGGTCAACCAATTCGGCAATTTCAGGATCCTGCTCAGAATCTACCTGATTAGAGTCACTGGTAACTTGATTCAATCCAACTTCATCCAAGGCTACTGGGTTTTCAAAACCAGAAAGGTCAACAAGTTCAGTATGGTCGACCATGTTACGGGGATGTCGGCCATGTACCAAAAAAAAAGGTGAAAAGCCGTGGCCACCATAGACGTTAGTTCGGATAATGTAACAGGCCGCAGATAACCAAGTAACCCAGGATCCAGGATATTGTGCACATATCTTCATCAGTAGACCTTTTAAGGTTCGAATCACTCTTTCTACCTTTCCTTGTCTTTGAGAGTGATGAGAAGGTCCGAGTGATAAAGTTATACCGTACCGGGTAACCATGGTATCGACTATCCGGGCGACAAAATGGGGTCCTCCATCGCAATACACCTTATACGGTACTCCAAATCGGCAAATCCACTCGTACAATCCCAAGACAGTAATATCCGCTTGTTCAGTCATACAAGGATGACATTCAACCCATCCGGAAAATAAGTCAATAAGGACCAGTATGTAATTCACACCCCCGCTAGAGGTACAGTTAGGCATAACACAAAAATCTAGCATTATTTCCGTCATCGGTCCAGTTGTAGGGGCGGGGATAGACATCAATGGTACTGCAGGTACACTTTTAGCAGCATATGACTGACATATAGGACACGAATTTACATACAACTTGACATCATCAAAATAATTTGGCCAGTAATATCGCTTGCTAATATTCAGGAAAGTTCGAGTAACACCCGCATGTCCAGCTAGACAATGGTCATGTACTAGTCTCAGCACTCCAAGTACCTCGGAATCACGGACAAGTACGCGATACCCATAATATTTATCAGGTCTTCTGTGCACCTTACCGTCCTTTAAAACGTACTTACGAGCTAGGCTTCGGATAACCTTTCTTTCCTTAGAAGATACTGAGGGATCAAATGTAAATTCGGAGAGGAACCGCGACAACGTATAGTATCTGATGGAGTCAACACCATGAAAGGTTTCTTTGCTACGGCTCGCACCACTAGCAACATTATACACGGGCAGATAACCATCGGTAATCACTTCATCAACGGACGGCATTTCATCAAGTGATAGGTGATCATGAGGCATTCTTGATAACGCATCAGCATTGCCGTTTTGGGATCCTGGACGATAATAGATCTCAAAGTCATACTCCATTACGCTAAGCAACCATTTGACTACCCTAGCATTCGAGTCCTCTTTAATCTTCATCATGTATTTTAACGCTTGATGATCAGTGACAACTTTGCATTTGTTCCCCAAAAGATAATAACGAAAGAACTTCAAAAAGTATACGATAGCTAGGAGTTCAATTTCATAAACAGCCATATTCTTCTCACTTCCAATCAAAGCCCGGCTTCCATAATAATTGGGTGCAGCAAATTAGGATTGTCAATATCAGCTTGAGATAATATACCAGAAATAGCCTGTCTTGAAGCATCCGTGTACAGCACAAATTCTCGATCAAATCTAGGATGTATAAGAACAGGTTCAGTGCAAAGCATCTTCTTACATTGGTCAAAACTATTCTGTGCTTCCTGATCCCAGTAGAATTTTACATTTTTCTTCAGCAACTTGGTCATTCCTCGGGTGACTTCTGATAAATGATCAATGAACCGCCGATAATACTGGACTCCCCCTAAAAATGTACGTACTTCACTTGCATTGCGGGGTACAGGCCAATTAACTATGCGCTCAACTTTAGCATTGTCCATTCGAAACCCATTGACACCACAGTTATACCCCAATAATTTGAGTTCTTGATATCCAAACCTACACTTTTTCTTAGACATAGATAATCCAACTCCAGATGCTAATCCCAGTATAGTATCCAAGTGTTTCAAATGGTCCTGAAACGTAACGGAATAAACCAACCCATCGTCAATATACATCATGAAGTATAGATATAGCGCTTCGGAGAAAGTAGTATCCATGCATCTCTGCCATACAGAGGGAGAAGAATGTAAGCCCATAGGCAATACTGTCCACTGGTAAATCCCGAAAGGGGTGATAAACGCCGTGTATTTTCGTGACTCCGGGTGTAGAGGTAGTTGCCAAAATCCTTTCAAAGCGTCCATGATAGACATGTATCGAGCAGTTCCGAGTTGAGTGAAAAGCATATTTATGTCAGGTAGCGGATACGCATCTCTTACTGTTTCAGAATTGAGTCGCTTATAATCGATGCATAGACGATATAAATCTTTGGTTGATACGGCCGGGGTCATAGACGTGTATTCGATCACTGTTCCATCTTCCAACAGGGCCTGTTTACCCTTATATTGATCTGATAGTGATCCATATTTGTCTTCGATGAAATGATCCATATTATCCTTAACTTCATCCTCCTCTTCACAGATATCTTGCACTGTAGTATTATAAATTTTGCTCCCCCATATCTTCCTTCCATCGTTAGCCGGAACCTTAGAGTTGCTGAACTTGTACTCCAGAGACTTACCCCGAATGACCTTTTTCTTCTTCTTGTGACGCTTGTCGATATCGGCGGGTATTAATACTGCTCCAGCAGCCCATTCACAATTAGCCTCCGCCACTTCAATCTTCCCAGTGTTTATTAGCTCATTGAGGGTCTCCTTGAGCCATTGTTGTGCATCATGCGGAATCATATAAGAACGGGATCGGTACGGCTTAGCTCCCTCCTTCAACTTAATTATATATGGGTCAGTATTTAAACGCTTTATTTCTTTCAATGATGTGACAAACACATTTTTATGTTTTTGTAAATTTTAAGCAACTGCATCCGTTCAGTTTCACTGAGCTCAGGGTTGATGTCAAATCCTTCCGTATCCAAGACACTACCCGCTGCCACCGTTACCGCTCTCAGCAGCGTTCAATTCACCCGCCGTAGACCCGCTCTCAACAACAAGAGTTTCAGAGGCTCCATTATTCCTCTTTCCAGTTAAGTCATCAGCCACCAGAGTGTGGATTCCCAGCGTGACATGATGGTGTGGGTTGACATTGCTAATGGCTTCAGCAGGTAAGTAGATGGGACTATTCACAACCGAGGGAACAGCTTCACTACCCGGATAGTCTACTAACTGTCTCATGTAGTCTTCTACAATCGATACCTCAGTCACTACGTTGTCCTTACGCAATATCTCTTGAAAATCATTCCCACAATCCACAAAAGCAAGAACCCCAATAGCAGATCCCTTTGGCAATGTCAGCCTGTCATTACTTGCATTAGCGATCACGGTCTCAGCAATACGGGTAGGGTGGACTACCGTTGGACATAACGTCATTCCAGTTAAAAAGGAAGAGAACGCGGGTACGAGCATACGAATATTCACTCCATTTTCAACGAGTGTGGGCTGTGCATACTGAATAGAGGTCACTGCAACTTCCAAAGGATCCAGACTCAGTTCTTCCGATAACACCACCACCTCTTGGTCATCAATCCCTGGGGCTAAATTTATGTGCATAACCTTGATAGATGGGCCATCAACTCTCGAATTAGAGTGGTCAACCACCTTGTTAACCCCGTCACCTACGTGTGTATCAATGATTATTTGACATGTCACCACTTCATCATTCTCCCTTTCCATGATGTCAAACACCAGCTCATTGCGGAAAGCATCTGGCACGGCTCGGGCACCTTTAAAAAAATCTACACCAAGAATCAACGGAAAGTTGGGAAAATCGCAGACAATAAAGGTATGAACTACTTCAAGTTCCTCCGAGAACAACAATGAGACTCCTCTAATCAAACCCAGGGCTTTCTCTTGCCTACGACCGGCAAAGCTCAAAGTAAGGTTTTGAACAGGTTCAATTAAATGAGACATCTTCAGGCTTTCGAGGATATATAATGGCATGATAGAAGCACTAGCACCATTATCTAGTAATGCATCATAATCACCGTCTCCAATGGCAACTTGAACCACCATAAGATCAACCCCACTGTGACCAGGATTGGCTCTATTAGGGAAATTGTGCGTGAGTATCTTATTTCTAAATAATTTTTGATTCGTCAATCTCTCGACAGAAGACGAGACGTTTACTTCCCTCATCATCATCTCTCCAGAGTCAGATAAGACGCCGACAGCATGAGTAACAACTTTGTGCCCAGAATAACCTAACGCCTCCTTCGTCTTCAGATTCAAGTCAGGGCATTTTGCTAAAAGTTCAATAAATGGAATCGATACCATCTGATTGCTTAACCACTCTCGCGGGTCAAATCCAGCCTTCAATTGACCGTTTTCGTCTAGCAGCAATGGGTGTTTCTTCACCGCCTTGTAAACCTCAGACGGTTTAGGTAATCCTTTCATCTCCGCTTCCCGATCCATGATAGCTAGCTCCTTCTTTCTTTCCCTCGCCTTAGCCAATTGAGCCAGTCGCATAGCTCGTTTTTGGGCCTCCCACTCCTCCTTGGGTTCCATCTCCACGTCTTCATTGCCTCCCGGTATAGATGCATTTATTAAAGTAGGTTTTGTGTTATGTAACATAACATTGGTAAGATGGACGGCGTTACCTACTGGCGACGTCCCCCTTGAAAATCCTGTTGACGAGGCTTTCGACAACCACCTACGGTGTGAGAAGTATCTCCACAGTTACTACATGGTGCGTTGCAATGACGTTGGACATGACCATCACCTTTGCAGTTGAAACACGATCGAGGATTAAGGTTTGGCGGAGCTTCATTAACTCTCGGGATTGGCAGAATCGACGACGATGGCGCCGCGACACTAGCCGAAGCTTGACTTGGATTCCCATTAACATTACGTCTAGCACCTTCATGTGGGTAGGAGGGTGCAGATACAGGCTGAACATGTAAATGAGACATGGATTGTTGCATTTGGAATAGATCCCATTGTTGCTTTAACGCCTCTAATTGGTGTACATTTACAGCTTGAAGATTTACTGTACCTTGTGCCATAGCTAAAAGAGGAATGAAGTATACGAAGAATTGATGATGGGAGCAAGCTGCATTTTCAGTTCTTCCTTAGCAATCCATTCCGCTTGCGTAAGTTGTGCCTTGAGGTCTTCAATTGATGCAGGTGCAGCACGTAAATTCTTTAGAGAATGTAAATTGAGTCCTTGGACGATATCAGCAACCAATGCACTTTCAGTTCGAGAATTCACCCGGGAGAACTTCTTGAAAATTACGATTTTATCCTTGATATAGCTAACCGCATCCTCATGGGCTCCTTGGGTTTTTCTATTAAACTCCATACGTAATCGGTATTTTGTTACCTCATTCAAGAACTGATTGATGAACGAGTGGACAAAACTGCCCGTCTGGTCTTCATCACCGTAAGATACAATGCTCCAGTTCTTGCTGTGAAACCATGCACGAGCGCCATCACGGAGAAAGCCACCCACTATTTCTATTTTCGCCAAATCCGTAGCCGCATCGCGAAAAGCCGTTAGGTATGAAACCTGATCTAAAAACTCAAAGATACTATCAGCCCCTTCAAGAGAGTCACCACCAAAAGGGACAATTCCAGGAGTATACCCAGACGTACTGGCAAGATAGACCGGTGTAGCACCCAAGAAGGTCGATGGGGCTCCCATACCCAAAGGCATACCACCATTAATAGTATTTGTGTGATTATACATGGGATACATTGTTTGTTGTTGCTGTTGTTGCTGCTGTTGCTGTTGCTGGAGAAACAATTGGAACTGCTGCTGTTGTTGTTGTTGCATGTTATTGTTGAACATTTTAGATAAAAAAAAAGACTTGTAGTCAAAGGCGCCCAGCTACTCCACCAAGTAATATAGGCAGGATCTTTGACGGTGATTATTCAGAGGAGTTAGAATAAACACAAAATATACGGGATTAGAATTGGCAGTGAAACAATGACAATAAATCCAATACTGTTGAAAAAGACTACAATAACACGCGTACGAAGATATACAGATGATATAAGAGACAGATATTCAATTATAAATTACAGTGATTAAACGAAGCTTATCCAACAAAAGCTTAATAACCCAAACTAAGATATAACAGAAAGAACGATGATTTATTTAAGATTCAGTCCGAAAAGGATCAAAATTCAAAACTCTTCAGTCACACAGGGCAAATATACCCGTCTTCACTACTCCCTTAAAAAAAAAACTTTTTTTTACTGGGAAATTTTCGTTCAGGGCTCCACCGGGCCTTGTCCGCTGGTAACTCTCCGCCTGAACGGCTGAAGCTCCCAGCGGCTTTTGAGGGGATCCTTTACTTCCGCTTGGGGTCTTTACCCTTTCCCCGCATTGAATATATCGCTGGCTTAGGTAAAAAATCAAATGGTCTAAAATACAATACCGTAACTTAAGTTGTTGAAAATTATATTGCTCTCTTATGCTTTAACTTCGATACTCTTAAAAAATAAATATACCAACACCATATGTTAACAAAACACTTTTTTAAATGATAATTGTCAATTTTTATTGGAAGTCCTCAATTTTTTTTTAAAAAAAAAAAAAAACTTTGTTATTTCAGGAAATGTCTAGAACTCCGTATTTTTTTCAAACGTATTTTTTCAAACGTATTTTTTCAAACGTGATGGTCTACACGTCGATTGACATGCCATATCATCTAAACTTCATTGGATGATCGTTTTCTGTTTTCCATAAAATCTGCTTTACTGTCATTACAAGCTGCTACTGGAATGCAGATAGACAATTACCAAGCTCTGACTTGCTTGGGAGGTTTTTGCAACTGTTTCTATTTTAAGTAAAGGCTCAAACATTACGGATGATAAAATAGACAAATGAAATCATCCTGACATAAGCTTGTTTATCAATAAATAAAGCTGGTTCACACACTTTGTTCTTCTCCTTTTCTTTTTCCTTAACATACTTCTTTTATCGTATGAAAGTAACCGATCACATAAAAAGGTTAGTTTAGTAGTGACTCTTGTTTCTTTGAAAAGAAGCTAAATCGAAAAAGATATATAATTGTGATATTGCGGCTGCGGCTAGTCTTTGCAATAGGAGGGCGACCTCCTAGGCAGAGTTCTTGAGTTTTTGGAACTCACGAACCGTGAATAGCTGGGATTGGACTGTAAATAGGTGCAATCATACTGGTCTGCTGGTCTTCTGGCCAGAATTCCTGTAAGTGGTACAAAAAAATACGTTTGAAAAAAATACGGAGGTCTAGACATTTCCTTATTTCATTCAGTTTTTAAATTTAAAATGTCAACAATTTCCTATTCAGAGATGCTTCGCAGGGAGAAAGCAATTATTTTGGAAGCAATGCAGGAATCTACAAATCGTTTGAAAGAATGCTTTCCAAATGTTACTGACGAAAAGATTGGGAATGATCTCGCCAGACGAGTTCAAAGTGGTTTGCTCAGTTTCAAGGTAAAGCCTAGACGGTTTCAACCCTACTATGCGTACCTACGTAAATATAAGGGTAGGTTTTTGTTACTTGAAAAATTTACATAGTAATTTTAACCGATCTTTATAAGGTAAAGGTGCTATTGCTGCAGCTAAGGATTTTAAACAGATGACCGCAGAAGAGAGGGAGCATTGGAATTCTTATTATGAACAATCCGAACAATTGTTGACTCCTACGGTGCAACGAAGTTTGGGTTATCGCTTCCGTACTAGAACGGATTACAGTAACTTTTACAGGTTAAAAGCTTTACTGGAAAAGATCGGCCGGGAATCAGAAGCCCATGTAGTTTGTGCGGTTGTGAGAAAGGTAGTTGGGTACAACCGTGCCCATTACGTGATCTCGGGGACCGGTAAGTTGATGGGATTTTAAAAACTTGTGGCATTACTGTACTCATTTTTTTATAGAAGCTGGTGAGGGTTTTTTGCAGGAGTACGAAGATAGGAATGGAGGTTCTCTCAGCTCCAACCTTGAGTATTTTGCTGAGAGACACAAGAGTGTTGAGGAAGGACAAGGTAAAGATGTAGTTAAAGACGTTGCAAATTCTTCATACCAGTTATTCAAATTTAGTGAAAGGTCCTTCATATAAAGTGACCGAAAACCCCCCGGCTACTAAGCAAAAGAGGGTGACAACGTCAAAGCATGACATGCAAAGACAGGATTTGAGGGAGGCTATTCTTCTCTTGATCAGTATGTTAAACATTGTAGGTACATCGATCATTATTTAACAGTTGCTTTTTAATAGACGAGACAAGGGCAGGTATCACTGATAAAGAGATAAAAGAAGTTCAGTGGTCCTCCTTTAAAGAAGCACCATAATTGGCTTTATAAACAATAATGGAAATAATAATCAATTAATTGTTGATTGGCTAACACCATATACCACGTATCAAGATACACAGAAGGGTTTAAGAAAAGCCTTCATCACTACTTATGACAAGCTTTTCCCCCATAATAAAAAAAAACATATCACTGAATTTGATATTAGTGCGCAGTATCAACAGTCTCAAGCTCAAAAAAGTATAATCATAGATGGTATCGACTCTTTGGCGGCTTCTACCACTCATGCAAAGAAGAAAATAAAACTCAGATTGATATGTAGCAACACAGAGTCAGAAACAGGTGAAGGATCAAGCTCCCATTCAAATTTGACAACCAGATTAGATGAAGGGTCCAGTTCAAGTACAGATACAGCATTCACCTCACCCCACTAATTTAAAAAATTAAAGATCATTTTGACCTCCGTGCAAGCTAAATTTTGACGTCAAATTTTCATTTTACTGGTAAAATCACAAAAAAGCACAAAAAAAAGTACAAAAAAAAAAAAGTACAAACGTCATCAAAAATAATTTTTTATTTATTGGCGGGTGTGGCTTTAGACTTTAAATTCTTTCTTTTATTTTATATTAAAAAAAATGTCACTCGTCTCTAGAATTGAAACTGTCTCTTACACTCGCATTCGCGCAGAAGCAGATAGACGTAAAGCAGCAGATATGGACTTATGGTTGGAATGCAGACAAGATGATCCAACGATCACCCTGGAAGAGGTGAAGGCACTTATCGGTCGATACCACAATCAGGACGTCATCTTGCCTGAAAGATCCCGTGGCATCAGCAAGTACAATGTCTACTGCCAGCAAGAAAAGGAAAAGATTCTTGGTGGAGAATCTGGGTCAACTTATTTAACCCCCAAGATTCTTTCTGAGGGGTATCAGAAACTGTCAGATGCTGAGCATCTTGAACTCAATGCAGCCGTTAGAACGTCGGAACAGAAAAACCAAATGGAACAACTAATTAACACGGGTTTGACGAGTCGTGAAATTTGGGAAACTTTAACGGGTTTTCTCAAAGCCTTGTACCGGTTTCATGGCACAGAGTTTATAGGAATTTTTGGGAAAAAGAAAACCTGGAACGATGTTTGTTATGGAGGTATGGCTTTACATAATTTCTTTATTAAAATACTAAACCGTTATAAACTAGAGAACGTTCGTGGAATGGACTTGGGACGATGGAAAAAAGAAGTGAGATTGTACGTCAATCCCAAGTCCCGTGGTAACGATATCTATATATAAAAGCAAAAATAGCAATTACTACTAATTTCCAAACTTATGTTTAACCACTCCCCACACTAGTGAAATATTGCACAGCCAAAGAGTTTCTGGTGTGAAGGAATCCCTCAGGAACTCAATCAGTAAGATCATAACCAATAGAAAATGATCCTTGCCTAATCCTATTATGTAGATCGCCAATGCGAAACCGTGTATGAAAAAATACCTTGGAAGCAATTGGTGAAGTTTGAGGACCTGGGGGCAACAGTTCTCACAAGCCAAAATATTGTAGTCGAGAATTGGCCGTTGCCGGATTTTGTCCATAAGAAATTTATGGCAAGGGACAATTTCAAAATGGTGGAGAACAGTTTAAACGATCTTAAGTTTAAACTGTCTCGCCATTACACTATGGCAGATTCTATTGAAACCAACAATGATTCAGCATTACCAACTTACAAACTCAGAAATAATGTAGATGTAATTGAGCCTCTAACAAGATACGTAAAATGGTGTGACGACAAATCGAAAAAATCAGGATTTTTTTTACGAAACGAGTGTCAAGAAATTCTGTAATATGATACTTATTTACAATACTTATTTCACTGACCATTACTTAATTTAGGGGATCCAAAGGCATAATATTATTAAAGCATCATGAAATTGATCCTAAACTAATTGAAATAATGGGGGAAGATAATATCAAACTTCTGAAAGAGACAGTAGAAGAGAAGTATATTGACAAAGATGCTAAAGTTGGTGACAATACTTACACAGAGCTGTCTAGATTACTAAGAGTAAATATAATAAGATTTGATGTATATTCATTTAATCTAATCATTTATTCAATAAAGGGAGTGGATGAAAAATCAAAGAGAAACAAGTTGAAACTTGACATTATGGATCTTTATATAACATCTTCGGAAGATGATTTTAAAATCCTTGATATCTACATAAATTGGTAAATATTTATATTAAGGAGATCATGTATTTACATCATACCTATTAAAAAAAAAAGCATAAATAAGTTGCCAAATTTCAAAAAGGTTGATCAAATTAGTGAAATGGAACTTACCACAAACTACATCGATCCTATCCTGTCACCACTACTGCATATTCCCGAAATAAACAGGCATCTATTGTGGTAAATATAACGCATTACTTATAGTAGTGAAAAGAGGTATTTAATCTATTCTTTAGGCTTAATAGAAAAGAAGAAAACACGAGCTCCTCTCGGCCCGATGGTGTGATGAAATATTTTAACCAAAAGTCAAATGGTGTGACGCTTGGATATTGTGAAGTAAAGCCCACAGACTCATTGAACAGTATTGACTTATTATGCCAAGATTTGGTGCGATTAGCTCTATTCTCCCGAAACATCATGTTTCGAAAAACAAACCGTATATCTTGCTGTTTACAAATAGTTGGTAATTTATTTAGTAAACTATATTAATAATATACACTCAAAGAGATGCTAAATTTTAAAAAACAAACAGGAATGCGCTGCTCATTTTATGTATTAAATTCTATCAGTAGAGACTAGTGTTCGGAATGAAGATCGAAACTCTCGAGCGAGCTTCGATCGTGTTCCAGTCGAAGCTCGCTCGGATGCGTTTTTTTGCAGCTCGAGCTCGCTCGAAGTTTCTTAAGCTCGGCTCGGTTGCGAATACGATAGCTCGAACTCGCTCGCCCTTTTTATTACACAAAGTGCACGTCAAAGTGATGTTAATTACAGAAAATTATGATAATAAAATTGTTATTTATTGAAATAGAAGTTGGAAAAAGAAAAAGTTTTTTTTTTCACCAGCCTTAACACCAAATTCGGATAATTAAATCAAACTATTACTGCATCTATAATTATAATACATTTGGATTTGTGAACATGAAAGTTTAAATTAATTCTGCTATGTCATGTTACTATGGTTGCTGTAAAAAATTGGCTTAGTTGGGTATAGTGTGCAACACTGTTTCATTTTCTATGGTAAATGTGTTTGCTGGTTGTACAATTAAATAAAAGTCCAAAGCATTTTAATTGGAATTATTAGAGCATAAATAAATAAAAATGGTAAAGGGAAGAAAAGATTAAAATCAAGGGGAAATGCCATCTGTAGTCTTTCAAGGACCTTAACTTTAAAGTGACTACTATCGACATTTTAGCCGAGCGAGCTTCGAGCGAGCATCGATTGAAGCTCGCTCGAACCCAAAAAAAGTGGCGCAAGCTCGAGTACAAAAACTCGGTTCGAGCTTCGTTCGAACTGGCGCAAGATCGGTGCAAGCTCGAAAAGTTCGAACACTAGACGGGAACACGCAATCATATTAGCAGCATCTTTTTCATTATAATTTAGCATAGTCAAAGTCCTAAATCTAAGGATTTTACCTTCTTACAACTCATTTTGTGCATAATCACATATCATCAGTCGGGTTGTAATCTCATAGCTATTGTCCTGATTGAAGCTTTTTTATAATTATATGGTTACATCCTCTGGAGTGCTATTCAATTGGTTATAAAATCAATCACATCCTCTGGATTTTGAATATTTTCACGGGCCAATAAAATTAGGACCTAGAGGTCCGTATTTCCCACAGCTATTTTAACCTAGTCCCTAATTTTTTTTTTTATTATTAAAATTACAGATTTTATTCTTAAAAAAGGGGAATGCAAAAATACTAAAGGGGATGGGAGAGATGTTCTTTAAAAGTTGTCCCCTTCAATTAAATCATGGATTAAGTCCAATAAAGTGGCAGCAGACCAAGCTTGGGTTGCACAAGAATCGTGGCAGATTTCACCATCTTTGTTTGTTAATTCAGGAAGACCGCACCAAGCATCTTGACTGATATAATCACGATGCTTACTTAAAATACGAGCAATCTCTTGAGGGTCGAGTGCTTCGAAGTGGCGAGCAGCACGAAGATAATAACCGAGCGGCCAGACCCATTCAGGGCCTTGATGATAATTACGGCCCTTGGATGTTTGGAAATCCCCAGAGTCATCACTGTTAAAATAATAAGGCTTGTATTGCTGATCTGCAGGATCTAAGGTACGCATGCCAAGAGGTCCGACGAGAATATTCTTACAAATACGGATACATTCTTGAGCATGTTTTCTATCGAAAAGTTCAGGTGCAACGGCCATAGCAACAAAGAGGTTAGGGCGCAGTTGATATTCCGTGTATGCTTCAGTAGCTTTGTAGACATCCTTGTAGACACCACGACGATTTACAATTTTAGTGATAACATCGTAGTTCTTATCATCCGACTTGTCCTTGGGAATATAATACACACGTTCAAAATTCTTTTCTAAAAGATCGTTCCATTGCTTAAAAGTGACCATCTTTTTATCCTTGATTTGATCCACACCCTTCCATTTATATTCACCCCTTTCAATTAATTGATTGATCCAGCGAAGAGAACTCTTTAAGAGACCAGTAATTTCAGCAGGAGCACCATCACGGGGAGTACCAGGGTGTCCCT
This sequence comes from Mucor mucedo, assembly GCF_025094135.1. Classification (NCBI taxonomy): domain Eukaryota; kingdom Fungi; phylum Mucoromycota; class Mucoromycetes; order Mucorales; family Mucoraceae; genus Mucor; species Mucor mucedo. Next base: position 25,394 of record NW_026252540.1, on the reverse strand, counting down.
TATTTCCAGCCTTTGTGCTTTCACCCATTTTATCCATCCATGTACCGCAATTCCAAATGTTACCGCCCACAAGAACACCAGATTCCCAATCAACATCGATATCGATATTAAAACCTTTATCGGACATTTGTTCATCGATTTGAATTCCTGCATTATATTCCCTAAAGTGGATGCCTCGTGCATGTCGTTCCATAATTTCTTGGATAATCTCAGCAATTGTAGATGTGTACTTGTAACCTTCCTCTACTTCAACGAATTTGTCATCTTTAGGGAAACGACGAGGGACCTTAACATTCAAGATAGATTTTCCATCGGGAGCGAGCTTGTAGTAGTCTTGAATTGCTTGCATAAAAAACCAAACGGAATCACGAGAATTGTAACGAGGACGACGCACTGAATCTAACAAATTGGGAATCAGACCATGGCGAAGCGATCCAGCAAACGCAATGATGTGATTTTTGGTCTCTTCATATTGACCAGTAACCATAAGGAGACCACGGAGAGAAATATTTACATCACGACCCCAGACACGCATATGCCCGACTGTAAAGTGAGGTAAGCCAGCAGCCAAAGAAGGGGTAGCTTTACTGGGACAGAGTCCGGTCGAAGGAACTTTTCCGAGCATTTGAACACTTGTCATGGCTAATTGTTTAATAAAAGTATCACCATGTTGAACCAATGGGGACATTAAGCTTAAAGCATGACTATACACCTTGTCGTACGCAGTCTTGACTGTCAATGCAAAATACTTGGGCATTAAGAAATCAGGTACTTCTTGAATCAAAGAGGCACGCTTTTCAAGCCATTGGACTAATGAACCAATATTAGGATAGTCAGCTTGATACGTCTTAAGTCGATTGATTGTATAATCAAGAGCCCAATGTCCACCACGCAAATTATCACAGAAGGGATGGCCCAAATCGTTATTGGCAATGATGGGTTTTAAAACAGACATGAAACCTTGGAGACCGGCATAAACCAACTTTCCATAATTGGGAATATTGTATATATCCTCGGAAGTACTATCGCGCTCTTCACTTTCACAGCGATAGAGAATAACATTACAGTCCAAAAGTCCAAGATCTTTCACAACATCGTCACCGATAGACATGACCACCTGATGGATTTTTTCATACTTTTCACCAATAGAAGTTTTGATAACGCAAATGGAACCAGGAGTAAAGTTGTCTGGAAGGATAACTTCAACAAATTGACCCTTATCGTCAGTGTGATGATCAAAACGAGGCGATTCTAATGTCTCGAGATGAGCAGGAAGACCTTCCAAATATTTAGATGATACAGCCTTGTCGCTGTCAACCTTAAGAGAGTAAGCAAATTCAAATTCTGCTTCAGACTTGCGAAGTTGAATAGGTGAATGACCAGTTCCTTGACCCGGGAAAGCAGTTCTTGAAATAAGCAGGTAGCCAGAGTGAGAATTGGGATGCTGACGATGGACCAATAAAAAGTCATTTTCTTGATGCACGTAAACCTCGCGGTAACCTTCAAGACACATTTTTTGATGAAGGGCATTTAATTTGTGCTTCGCTTCAATAATACCGGTACTATGTTGAGGGTTGGGATCGTAGCAAGATGTTTCGTTAACAATGTCTAAGAGCTTAGGATAGATTTCGTCGTAACCCTTAACACTACCTATAGCACAATCAGAAAAGGCAACAATAGCAGCGTTGGGCAAAGCATCTTGAGGAGTTCTTTTTTGGAATGGAGTTTCATTATCATGAGTGCAGTCCATGAAAAGAGCCCTGGGCATACTACCGCTAGTCACAGGGATATGAAGAACCTCTTCGTGCTCTTTACCTTCATATTTAACCGTCTTCCAGATCATGTCCTCATCCATACTACCAACAGGTTTACCACCGTGACGATGAGCCAAACGGGACAATTCATGAGTATCCCAAGCCTGCATAGCCTCACGAATTAAAGCATGAATACCCAAACGGGAAACAAAGGCATTGTCTTTTTCAGGGGAACCAGTAAACAATTCGGCCAGAACATATAAATCAGGACGAATTTTGCGAGCAGCATCCAGGAAATATTCGGCGACATGAATGGGTGTAGAATGGCAATTATCAATACGGATACCATGGAACATACCAGCCACTTGTTCGGTATATGCACGCATATGCTTCCACAACCAAGGATTGTCTTCGGGAGATTGTCCATAACGAAGCTTAACACAGTCGCCCCAAACAATGACTTCACGACGTAAGTAGGCGATAGATCCAGGTCCTGCAAAATCCACAAGAGGATCTGCATTCCAGATCCAACCGTTATTTGCCAACATCATACTACCTGCAGGATGATCATTCTTTTCATCCACAAGGCGAGTGAAATAAGTTTCAATGACGGGGTTACTAGATAAATGGCGTTAATATATACATAATGTTACTGTTGGAATGTTAATATATACCTCTTAGTGATACGACCTAACTTGGGACCATTTTCAGCTAAGCGCGTAAATAAAAGTCTACCCTTGATATTATCCAACGCAACTCGGGTTTCCTCATCATACTCTTCATAAAATGGCAAGTTATAATCATTCAATAATCCTTGGAAAGAATCTGTCAAAGAATCAACGCGATCACATGATACTTGATCGGTTCCAGTTATTCCATTAAATGCCAATAAGAAAGAAAGAGCCTTGGGAATATCAACTGACTTGTGGAAACGGGTACCTAAATGCCCATTTAAAATAACGTCTTTGCCTAAAAGTTTGGTACGCTCCTTAAGTTGCAAATGAGATACGTTTTCGTATGCAGAAGGGTCTACATCCTTGAAATTGCTAGACTTCAGAGCTTGACGAACTTCATTGACATACTTGGTCACATCGATTACTTTGTACTCATAAAGCTTCAAGTTCTTAAATGTGTGATTCTTGATGTAATTGATTATGGTACTAGCGTCACTATCGGAATTGATATCGACAGGCAAACCTTCTTTTTCCATATTCCCGGAGAGCTCGATAAGTGCAGTATCCAATTCATATGCAGGAACAAGATAAGGTGAATTATGAAGATTGTAGCCTAAAAAATACAAGATACGTTAGTGAAAAGACATACCCCCCCCCCCATTTTTCCTCCTTGCACATTTTACCTGCTTCAGGATGTTTCAACAAAAACAGAGAACTGTTACTGGTATGATTCCAGACTACATCAGAAAGACTGAGGATACCGTTTTTGGTGTGAATGTTCTTGATGGCAGATTGCACAATGGCTAATTTCTCCTTGTTGGACTTGTTGCGATCTTTGGCATTGAAGACATCGTCGTCGAAAGTGAGTTGATCAGCAATACTGTACGGCGAGTTTGAATCGCCTCGTTTTTGTAAAGGAACAAAGTGAATCATATTATACCCAGCGTATTCAGTTTCTTCAATTAGTTTTTTCCATTCAGTAATTGGACCCATCCATTTAGGTACCATGGACAACACCATTAAGCCATCTAAAGGTAACAGTTTTTTCTCACTGTTGGGTAAATTAATACGTGGTTCGGCTACGACGTAACCAACTTCGGATGTGTTTTTAGTGTTATTGACGGTGTATTCCACCTTATATTGGTAAGCACCTGGGTGATCTAGATTAACGTCACAATAAGCGTGGAGCAAATTTGGATCCTTGATGAACCTATCATCATACATTAGTAGCTGAAAAAATCATGTGAACCACCTATGTGCTTACTTGACAGGATGAAATGTGTGTCTTTCATATTCTCTTCTAAAAAAACACGTTCATTACTAAATGATGACAAAGAAATTATTTATCATTTATTGTTACCCTGCAACTGGATAATTTGTATACAAAATTGGCTGTCCACCAGCAGCTAAAGATCCAGGCTTTAAGATGATACGGAGAATGACTTTGCCTTTAAACAAAGGAATACGAATATACTAACAAAATTTATTAATATGCATTGTATATCTCGCGTTTTTGTTGTTCGTGCCCCAAGAAAAAAAGTTTGCATATTGTTATTGCATTAAAGCTTACCGTTTTATCTTGAGCTGGTGAGCCATCATCAGCTAAAGTAAGGGCGTGTAAACGAGGGAGCATTTCTGTGGCTTCCACAGTTTGATTAGAGTTTACCATGGTGATAATACTGTAAAAAAATAATATGTAAAAAGGGCGAAAAGGAAAAGATAAATACAAACAAGATTTTTGGTAGTTTTATAATCAAAGTTGGGCGGGAAAATCACTGTAGAAAAATGAGTCTCAGATAAGAGATCTTTTGGGGAGTTTGGAATAATTGTTTATGCAAACCGTAACATTTTTTTTTCACTAGAAGCAACTCCTATTAATAAAAAGTACTCCTCTTTTTGTTCTTAGTTTGAGATCTTATAACATATGATTTACACTGCACAGTATATAAAGATATGATTTTTTAATTTCTTTTATTTTTTTTTTTTCTTTGTTTTTCAAAAAATTTCATAGATTATTAAAAGTAATACAAAAATAAAATATGACCATGCTAAAAGAGGCATCTTCTTTTGCAAGTGATGTCACATTTTCAAAGCCTTTTCAACAACAAAAATCACATTTAGGCAAACAACAATCGACTTCTTTTTCCGATACAACTGAATCGATTTCGTCTCCAAACAATGTCCAGCCAAAAGAAGAACAGCCAGATAAGCTCAAAAGGGCCAAAGTAATGTTCAAAAATGCCTTTTTAAAATACTGGTTTTTATTGGGGTTGGTTATCGCTATCATCTTGGCCTGGAGATTCCCTGATGTTGGCCGAAAAAATGGTTACATCCGTGCCGAATGGAGTATAAAGTGGGGTAATTATATCATCATCACCTAGTGTTTATTTCGTAACCTAAACAATTTTTTATTAAGGCGCCGTTGTTATTATTTTCTTAATCTCTGGTTTGTCTCTTCGTACAAGGATATTGGCCCAGACCCTTCTCCGTGTTCGACTTCATTTTTTGATTCAAGTCATTAATTTGATTATGATACCTTTTTTTGTATTCGGTCTCATCTTATTATTCTTTAAACTCCATATGCCTGTAAACTCTCTGTTGTTGATCGGTGTTGTCATCGCCGCTAGTACTCCTACCACTGTTTCATCTAATGTAGTGATGACAAAAAATGCAGATGGAAATGAAGCTTCAGGTATAAAACAATCTAGACGCATCATTATAGAATTCTAAATTATATCCTCTTTGTAGCACTCATGAACGCTGCGTTGGGAAATGTTTTAGGTACGTCATATTATTATTTCTTGATCATAAATATTTATATATTCCAAAGGTATTTTCGTGTCACCCGCCCTGGTCTCTGTATTTCAAGGGCCGCTAATCGCTGCTTCCCCAGAAGATGAAAGTGCCAACACAGCAGGAGGTTCAGTCGACTTTATAATGGTTCTTAAGCAATTAGGATTAACAGTACTGTTACCTCTTGTGGTTGGACAGTTAATTCAGATTGCTTTTACTGAGCCTGTTGCAAAGTTTAAGGTGAAATGCAGATTATCTGATGTTAGTAGTTTTTGTTTATTGTTGATGGTTTGGTCAGTGTTTTCAGACGCAGTTCATGCGGGGTCATTCTCCGCTGTTGCTGGAAAAGACATTGCTGCCATTGTTATATTGAATTTCTGCTTCTATGTCTTGTTCTCTTTCGTATCCTTTTTCTTCGCCAGATTACCGTATCCAAAATCGATATGTGGTCGATTGAAGTGGTTAGACAGATTACAATACAGCCGCGAAGACACTGTAGCTGTTATGGTAAGTTACACACAAAATACAGCATGACGCAAACTAAATGTACCTTTCTCTAGTTCTGTGGTGCCACAAAGACTGTAGCAATGGGAGTACCATTGATCAATGTGCTCTACCAAAAAGGAGATCCAGGAACTATTGGTGTATTATCGACGCCACTTTTGTTATACCATGTTGAACAATTGATTCTGGGAAACATTGAGGTAGAAATTTTAAAAAAATGGGTTGCAAGAGGCAAGAAAAGAGACGCAATGAAGCAGACTTCAGAAGAAGTGTTAGACGACGATAGTAGTGATCAACATCCCACAATAGCCTCCGCTCATATAGACCAAGATGAAGAGAACTCTTACCGTAATGGTGGCAGACATATAGATGAAGCCCATTACAACCCACATAAGGGACTCTAGTGTTATCATCATATAGCTTATACCAATAATACCACTACATATAATAATATTTGTCGATATATCAATGCTAGAATTGACACTAGGATTATAGTGCAATAGTAATGCTGTATTTATCACAGTTCATAATGATAAGCCTCATATTTTACATTAATATAATAATAGAACAACATCATATATAATATTTTAATAATATAATGCATTTTCTCTACTGCCTACTGATATCACTTTTAGTTTGTGAATAAATGTTCTATGCCGACTTTTTTTTTTCAGACAAAATTTTCTATTAGTGCTGCATGCGCAAATTAGATAATGTAAATGTATGCGAGGGGATGCCATGTTTCTGCATTTTCTTCTTCTGTTAACAGCTGTAGTGATATGGTTAAACGTTTACTGATTATACTTTTAACTGATGATTCATTTTTTTTTTTTTTTTTTTTTTTTTGAGAAACGAATAAACCTGAATAACTCTGCTGGTACCGCTTTTTGGTTCTATAACGAATTTCAGATCAAAGTTAGAAAAAAAGAGCCCTTATTTTTTGGGTGGGCGATCTTTTTTTATTTTTTCTTCAAGGGTTTGCACCCACGATTATCCCTCAAAAAGGAATTACTAGAAACATTAAATACCAGAACAGAGAGATTAAGACATAATAAGGGGCAATTTCCGTCTAATTCTCTTTGACACATACCTCCCTTTCCAAGACGCTTTTGATGTCGTCACAAAATACATAAAATCTGTAAGCATAGAAAATTTCAATCCATCAGTAATGACTTTGTACAGATTAAAATATGTCCGGATTCATATAAAACATTCAGATTAACATACAGAATCTGTATTTTTATCCTCACTCAATTAGAATACCAATTATTTTGTTGTCATTGATGTATATACAGCGATACAGCTCTGTAACAATGAAGTATTGAAACGCTAACGTACAAGTCTATCTGCAATCTGAATGAACCAAATGATATAATATGCACTTACCGTTATACTAAAGTTCTAATTTATGATTAGAGTACTTTAATCACTAACAACTTTAAAACATTTACATTATTTAATGTGCTAGAAGCGTTTAGGAGCATGCAGAGACCTTCAAGAATACGACAATTCTCTTCTGTTTGGATGATGCCTTGAGCTGCTTTCAAAGATAATGTAGAAGCGAACAGAAGAAACTAAAGGAGGCTAATGACAAGATGTGTTGATTCCGGATAAAGTTAGCCTATTTTATACCAATGCTTGCAATTCAGAAGAGTAAACAAACTGACCAATTTAATGAATCATCTTGGACAGTTCGAAATTTAGTATTGCTGTACTAGATTTTACTTATAAAGATATAATAATATTGATGTACGTTCAAGATTTTTATATACTAGCTATTAAAAAAACTTGGTAGTGTCACAAAAGTTTATGTTTAGTCAAAATATAAGGCGCCCCTTGGCTTGTAAAATTTACTCAGTTAAATAAATGGTACAATCATAACCATATGGACCAGCTAATTTAAATTATGGTTTGAAAATTTAGGATAATACATTTAAAGACAATAATCGTACAAGAGCAAGAAACAAAGTTTCAATGGCTTGTATGGGCACAAAGGGCTAGTTTTTTTTTTTTTTTTTTTTTTTTTTTTTGACAGCAAAATTCATCCAATCATATGAAAATCCGAATTATTTTCTGTCCTCATTGAAATGTTTGGTATGGATAAAAAAGACGTACTCTTACAAAAAGTATACTTAGTGAGTATTATATTTATTGTAACCTATACACTACTAGAAACAAGATAAAAAAAACCAACAGGTAATATTGACATAAGCTTCCAACTAGAATGACAGAAACGGGCTTTTTTATTCAATTTTTGCTGTAGGATAACGCTGTATCACCACTAGTATCTCCTTTCGGCCGATCAGGATGAACTTTAAATTTTTAAACGATGTGTTTGCTCCATTTAGTAGACAAAAAATAATGGGAACTGGGTTGATAAAACCAAATAAAGAACCAATATTGATAAAGATAAAGCATTATTGATCTAAAATTATGTAAAAAATTGAGAAGACTTTCTCTGTCCTCTATTGTTCCTTAACCACTGTAAACCATTCTTCTTCTTGCTTTTCACGTTACACGGATTACAATATATTCCACGGTCAGCTGACCCACTTTTCCATGTCGTATTTAAATAATCGATAAATAAAAGAAATCAGGTTTCTCCCTTTATTTTTACTTTCAACGATTAAAAATGACTACTGAAAGCTTTGTATCTGTATCAAATGACTCTGACTTCCCTATTCAAAATATTCCATTTGGCGTATTTTCGACAAGTGATAAGGTAAATAGCGCCACTAGTTCAATCCAAGGAAAACATTTTAATAATCCCGTTTGTATTTATAGCATGAGCCTCGTATAGGAACTGCTATTGGGGATAAGGCGGTTGATCTTTCTGAAATTGCAAAAGCGGGTTTATTGGATGATGTCAAAGGATTAAATAACCCTGTCCAGATTTTTAGCGAGGTACAAAGAAAAACGTATTTGCCTTTAACAGTAGCTGACACATATCATATAGTCAAGCTTAAACACATTTATGGCATTAGGGCGACCTGTTTGGAAAGCAACGCGTTTAGCTATTCAAGATATCTTGTCTAAGGACAGTGCTAAATTGAAAGACAATGCTGAGCTTTTACAAAAAGTTTTAATTCCGTTGACGGAGGTCAAAATGCATTTGCCGGCTAAGATTGGGTAAGTGTATTATTAAGCATAAGATTGACATGAAAAACTGATTTTATTATAGAGATTACACTGACTTTTATTGCTCTCGTGAGCATGCTACAAACGTCGGTATTATGTTCCGTGGTAAGGACAATGCTCTTCAACCCAACTGGCTTCATATTCCTGTCGGGTACCACGGTCGTGCATCATCTGTTGTGGTTTCTGGTACAGACATTCGTCGTCCTGCCGGACAGAAACTCCCTGGTAAAGACGCTAAGGCTCCTATTTTTGGTCCTTCTTCTAGATTAGACATTGAATTGGAAGTGGGATGGTTTGTTGGCACAGGTAATAATCTTGGTGAACGAATTGACATTAATGATGCCCAAGACCATATCTTTGGCCTTGTATTAGTAAATGACTGGAGTGGTAAAGTATTTTAAGATGGGGCTCTATAAGTGAAAACGTTTAACACATATAATAGCCCGCGATATTCAAGCTTGGGAATACGTTCCTTTAGGGCCATTTTTAGGCAAGAGTTTTGGTACATCCATCTCGCCATGGATTGTTACCTTAGATGCGCTCGAGCCTTTTCTCACAAGCGGGCCCTCTCAAAGTCCTGACCCATTGCCTTATCTTCAGGAAAATAAGCCCGCTGCTTATGATATCAATCTTCAAGTTCAAATAAAACGTAAGTTAAATATTTTATATAGTATGAAACATATAAAGACTCGTTTTTTAACGGTATTCAATGTTTAGCTGCCGAGTCTTCCAAATTTGAAACAGTAACTGTCTCCAACCTCAAACACATGTACTGGTCTGTAACTCAACAGTTAGCACATCATACCGTCAACGGCTGTAATATGAGACCAGGAGATATGGGTGCAACGGGAACAATTTCTGGACCTGTAAGTACTAACCGTATTATGATATGTACATAGACTAAGTGTGTCGTAGGAAAAAGGATCGTATGGATCATTATTAGAAATCACCTGGAGTGGAAAAGACAAAATAACGTTCCAAGACGGCGTTGAACGTTTGTTTTTACAAGATGGAGATGAGGTCAAAATCACAGGCCAAGCTGGCAAAGATAGTAAATTGGGCTATCACATCGGATTCGGTGATTGCAGTGGTAAAATCCTTCCTTGTTTATATGATAAATAGTCTAGATATCGGCCATTGTTTTTTCCGAAAGAGTATCAATAAACATTTTTTGAACTGAATCTGTTCTTATTAAATTTACATGATTTATATAATAATAAAATAAAAAAAAAGGAATGCCCGCATTACCATCTATAGTAGATATCGTACTCAACGGAAAGCTTGTTCTTTATTTTGATTATTATCTTCAATACCACAAAAAGCACGAGAAAATTTTTAGTTAGCCTGACATGATTGGAAAGTCCCAAATACATCTCATGATTTTATAGTTGGTGATACACCGTTTCTTGACGTCACTTTATGGTCATGCAGCTCTGGCGGGTCGGAACATTGTCCAGGAATAAAATATTTAAATTTCTAGTAATTTATAATTATTCCTCTTTTATTCTCGTTTTATCCATAATCAAATAAGGAATAACGTTAATACAATGCCTACCAGTCCTCATGACACCCACAATAGAGATAGATCCTATGGTATGCAACTAGAGTCTGAAATAGAAAATTCCGAAGAACCTTGCGAGGAACTGCCAGAAGGTTTTCGTTACGTTGCGGATACGCGTCGACAGAGTGTAAACCCTGAAAAGTTCTTACAGGCCGGGCTGGAAAACACATGCTACAACATTCGTAAGAGAGGATATCTACCTATTGAAAACTACGGTATCATTGGCAATATGAGAACTATTGCATTAATCGGAACAGATGCATCCTGTGATTATTATTGCTACCCAAAATTCGACTCTCCCTCAATTTTTTGCCGCGTTCTGGATAAAAATAAGGGTGGCCATTTCTCCATTTCGCCGTCCACACCTTACACAAGCAACAAGCAAATGTATTTACCCAATACCAATATTCTAACCACTCGTTTTCTTTCCGACGAGGGCGTAGCAGAGATTTCAGATTATATGCACATCCCTTTAAAGAGTCAGCGTGTCTCTACAAAACCGCTTCTTCCGTGGCTAATTCGTAAAGTTCGTGTTATTCGAGGTTCTGTATCATTCAAAATGGAATGCTATCCAGCATTCAATTATGCGCAAGATAAGCATACAACGGAAGTAATAAATGAACCAGTTTCCGTAGATCAACAAACTATTGCTGGCTTCGAAGCAAAATTTTACCCTGAAGAGGATTTGCATTATTATGTGAGCAGCGATCGTGTGATTTTTAAAAGTAAAGATTTGACAATGGATTTGCGTCACTTGGTGAAATGCGGTGAGTTTGAATGCCCGATTGTCAAAGTTCATCTCGATAAGGAAGATACTGCTCATCTGGGACACGGTGCATGGGCTGAATTTGATCTTAAAGAAGCCCAAGAAGTCGTGTTCGTTTTTCGTGAAGTTCCATCCCCACTTGCCGAGGGTGTTGAAGAAAGTTTTATAGATCGTAGATTGAGGCTTGCGACAGATCCCCCATTGACTATGAGTCTTTTGGAAGCTCTTTTCAGACAGACCAGTACTTTTTGGTTAGACTGGGTCTCCCAAAGCACGTACAAGGGCCGTTGGAGAGAACATGTTTTACGAAGTGCTCTGACTCTAAAATTATTGACTTATGAACCGGTAATTTAATTAGCGTTATTATTTTACTGAATGTAGCACTTACCCCTTTTTTTATTTAGACGGGTGCAGTTGTTGCCGCGGCAACTTTTGGCTTTCCTGAAGGTTGGTAAAAGTCTCTGGATACTTACAGTGAGTTAATTTTACTTTAAATAGCAATTGGAGGGCCACGTAATTGGGATTATCGCTATGTCTGGGTTAGAGATTCCTCATTTACCATTTATGCTTTTCTTCGGTTGGGATTCAGTCATGAAGCGAAAGAGTTTATGGGATATATTCAAGACCGCTGTAATGACTTGGTACTACAAAAACGCATGATACATTGTGTCACAACTAATTGTTTATTTTTATAGAATGAGGATGGGTCATTAAATATAATGTACAGCATTGATGGTGTGAAGCGACTAGATGAAGTAGATCTCAGTCATTTGGATGGTTATCGTGACTCAAGACCTGTTCGTATTGGAAACGGTGCTTATGATCATCTTCAGCTTGATATTTATGGTGAATTAATGGATGGTATATATCTATACAATAAATATGGTTCACCAATTTCTTACGATATGTGGTGTTCCGTTCGCAAATTGGCCGACTATGTATGTGCCAACTGGGATGTACCAGATATGTCAATTTGGGAAGTCAGAGGGCGCAAGCAACAATTTACATATTCGCTAGTCATGTGTTGGGTTGCATTAGATAGAGGTAAAAATGATGACAGCTAAAGCAATGCATGAATTTAATCAGTTTGAAAATAGCTTTAAGACTAGCAGAAAAGCGAGTTTTTCCCTGTCCTCAGCGTGAAAAATGGATGTCGACTAGGGACACAATTTATGAACTGGTTCAGACCAAATGCTATAATCATGAGCTCAAAATGTTTACACAGAGTGTTGAATCACCAGATGCACTAGACGCTAGCTGTCTTATCATGCCACTCGTTTTCTTTTCTTCGCCGACAGACCCAAGACTACTAAATACTATAAACCGAATTTTGATGCCTCCCGAGAAAGGAGGTCTTGTAGCAAATGATCTTGTGTTTAGGTACAATTTTCTTACCACGGATGATGGCGTAGGCGGTTTGGAAGGGGCTTTTTCTATGTGTACATTTTGGTTGGTGGAGGCTTTAACAAGAGCAGGACAGTATGACAAAAAGTTATTAACTCGTGCAGTTGTCATGTTTGAAAAAATGCTGTCTTATGGCAATCATCTCGGTTTATTTTCGGAGGAAGTTGCCAGATCGGGAGAGCTTTTGGGAAATTTTCCTCAAGCATTTACGCATCTGTCATTTATTAGTGGTAAAGTATTTCTACATGTGTGTGCCGAGATTGTGTAATAAGGGATAGAGTCGCATATTAAATAGGGATAAGGGAGGACATAAGGGGAAACTATATATATTTATTAATAATATTTTCTTCATAGCTGCTTACAACTTGGATCGTGTACTATCGCATTCAAAAGAAAATCAGTAAAGTTATTTAATAAACTGATAGGATAGTTAATTGAAAATAAATAAAGAGATTGAAATTTTACATGTATGATATAATGTGCCGGTTCCCTTATTGTAATAAACCGAGCACTATGTATTTCCCATTGTTTAATATGTGGTCATATTATTATTATCTGGCATATAAAAGTAGGTACCTTAAAAATAAAATCCCTTAATTTTCTCTCTCTCTCTCTTTTTTTTTTTTTATCGCCCAACATCACACACCTACACATTCCACATCTTTATTCTATTTAATCTATTTTTCATTTTCTTTACTCGACTCCACCTTTTTTTTTTTTTTTTTACTATTATACAAAGAATGAAAAGCGTTCGATTATCGTACAGAAAGAAGTTTGACGATCAATATACATTTGACCTTCAAAATAATGTAAAATTAATATAAAAAAAGCACAGACAATGGTTTATTTATATTTACTGATTTCATTTTTAACTGTATTATTTAGCTCACAGTTCATGAGTTTCACTCTATTGTTGGTCTTTTTAACCAAGCTGCGCGTTTAAGACCACCGCCCGGTTCAAAAATATTTTGGATTGGAACATTGCTTACAATGTGGATGACTGCTGCTACAACATTTTATTTATCGTGGATTCGTTTTGAGTATCCATACATTCTTGTTGCATTACCGGCTTTCATAATAACAAGCTCATTCTTAATGGCATGGCTTCATAGAAGCAGAAGAACAAAGGTAAAAGACCTTATATTAATTAAAAGTACTACTATTTTAACTGTATTATACCCAGTTTGAACAAAACATTCTCGAAATATGCAGTCGATTAAACGCAACCGAAAACATCCGTGGTATAAATTTTAGATTCAATAAAAACGGCATTGACGTAACGCCATTTAGAATACAATCATTATCAGGTGTAAAATCAGTTTATGTAAGTGAGAATTCGATGAATATGGCTTTTTACTGAATTTATTATGCACAGGCTATTGATATAGAGTTTGATGACCGATATAATGCCTTAACAAGCCGTCAATTCAACCGACGCTCACCATCAGAAGATGAAGTTAGTTATATTCTTCCACCCAAATCAGCTTACTTCAATCGCCATTGTACAGATGAAAAGGATCCAAACTGTATGTTTCAAGATCCACCACCATCGTGGTCTCCTCCGTATAGCGAAAAACGAATCGACAGGATGGCTTAGAGCAACTAATCTGTTTCTTAATGTATACTAGCTTTACCGATATAAATACTCATTCTTTCTCTTTTTAAGTTTATATCTACCGTAAATATAATAAACGCATCTTCTCTTTCATATTTTCGGGGTCAGTAACGAGTTGAATTAATTAATCAAGGTCAATGAAGGAGTATGCGTGTAAACCAAGCAGTAGTTTTACTTGGATAATTCGCTTTCATTATAAAATGTAGCTTTTTTTTAGTACTGTCATAGTTTTTTTTTTTTTTTTTTTTTTTTTTTTACTGGCCATTGTCATAAAGCCTCGAAGTCGGGTAAGTAATTTTACACCAGATTTTGGAAAATTCAACTTACAGACATTTTTAATATATAATTGGATGACTTCCAAAATGCAAAATAGAATTAAATAGAATAGACTTAATTTTTTGGGTTGTGTAACGTGGAATTAACCTTAAATTTCACTGCTTAAATTTTTGAAGTTAATTCGACCCCCCTACCCCCCCGAATTAAAATAGAATTAACTCCAAAAAAAAAAAAAAAACATTTCTATTAAATACTTTGTTTCTGATAAACGCTAATAATATGCAGATAATAGATATGAGATGTATGGATAATATTTGTCAAAAACGTTTATTTATTCGGCTCTTTTACGCTTCTGGGAACGGGTGCCTTTGCCCTTTTCAGAAGTAGGAATAGGTTGCTAATGTGCATATAAAGATTATGGTTTTTAGTACGAATAAAAAAAACATGATTTATAATAGTTAAACTACCTTAGCTACCGATGTCTTGATATATTCAAACATCGCTGACATCTGATAATGTAGTCGGTTAGATAGAGTTTATATATATGATACGAATCAACATATTGATTAAATTTACCGTCTCCTTCAACTCGTTGAACTCCTTTTTGACATCATTGAGTTCACTTTTGAGGCCATTTTTCACACCATCCAGGCGAATGTTGACCTCCTCAAATTGATTGTCAACAGCTCCAAGACGATTTTCAATCATTTCCAAATTGACATCGGTCACGTTGGTCATTTCGGAACGTGTGGTTGGGACCGATGGTTTTGGTTCATTTTCTCCCCGAAGAGACAACGCAATTGCCTCAGCCAGGACACCAAAATGGTTGTTGAAGTCCTCCATATGCTGGTGGGTATTTTTGGACTTCTTTGGCATTGGCACCGTTCTACCAACTGCACGAGGAGATGCCTCACTCTTGTCACTGTCTGTTAAACTCTGCTCTACCAGATCATCAATTGAGCGAAAGCCGCTACCTCCATGATGCATGCGGCTTGCTTTCTCTTCATCCTCGGAATCCGTGTGACCATGAAGCTGTGATAAGCAGCCTTTGATTGCAATTTGGTCCTCAATTGTTTTTGCATCAGTAATCAAAGTAGTTGGGGTTGAGTTGCCTAATAGATTTTTTTTGTTTGTATCATTGTTAGCAAGATTTCTTTCATTACACCTCGAATTATATGATAATTTACCTGTTGGTGCTTTTGCCGTTCTCAATGTACGATAAGCCGCCTTCAAAGAGTTGCCGCTACGCTCATAGGCAACCTTCGTTCCCTTGGTTCCTGTTTCCAACCTGATGGCCTCGTTTTCTTGTTCGACAATTTTTTTTTGTCCAGCCATATATATTTGGCTTACACGGGACCATTCGTCCGCTCCACTTGGCAAAACCTTCTTTACTATTTTCAGTAAATAGGTTTTTTCATCTTTAGTCATTCTGACAGATCCTGTTACGTTGCCCATTGTTATTTTTATTAAGTTATATGAAAAGAAAGAAAAAAGGCTTTTTTAAAAAGCGAAAATTATGGTTTTTATAACACGTTGTTTAATAAAGCACGCTATTATGTCAGACTTGTTTGAATCAATCATCTTGTTGGGATAATATGGCGTGACTTATGAGATTCGATGTTGTGGAACCCAATTGTTGTCACTTTTGTATTGGTAACGAAATACAAGTTAATCTCTCTTTTATCATCCATTTCCTTTTTCTTTATCCCCTTTATATTTTTGATACAAAATGCCCCCTATAACAAAGCGTAAATTAGCATTATTATCGCATATTACTTTGCTTTCTGCTGCTGCCTATCAGTACATGAATTATCTTGAATCTCAACGCCGTATTTCTAAACGATTCTACACAACGTCAAAAAGTCTGCATTCACCTACTAAATCGGCTGCTAAAAGGTTGCTTGATGGTCGTCAGGATGATGCCTTTATGTGTCATTTTGGTTTGACGACTGGAGCATTCGATCAATTACACGAAGAATTCCAAAAAGAATATCCAACCGAATGCACGGCTGGACGTAAAAGAGTACTTGACACGGTGATGACACTTGCTTTGGTTCTGATGTGGTTGCATAACACCATGAAGCAGGAGACACTCTGTATAATATTTGGTGTCCCTGCTGCAACACTCAGTAGATTTAAAACTATGGGTATTCAAACCCTCTTAAACGTTTTTGAAAAAAACAAAAAAGACCCTCGTTGGAAAATTGGTTGGCCCACTACAGATGAAATGACAACGTTTAACGATATGGTGCTTACGAACACCACAAATGACTTTGAGAAACAGGTGTTAGAAGGAGTGTTTGGCTTTGTTGACGGTCTTAACCTTAGAATACAACATCCTGAAGACCCATTCGAGCAAAATGCGTACTATAACGGATGGAAAGGTGATTGCTATGCCTCACAAGTTTTAGTATATACCCCGGATGGCTGTATCGCCTATGTGAGGTAGGATTGACATACTTGTTTGATTCTCTAAACAAACAAAACTAAATTGACTCTTTTTCTTATAGATATAACTGTCCTGGTTCTTGGCATGATGCCGAAATAGCAATTCCACTTTACGAAAGGTTTCTTGCTTACAAATGTCCAAGCCCTTTCAAGCTTCTTGCGGATTCTGCTTTCCCTTGTAAGCGAGAGTTTGAAAACAAAGTGCTAAGTGTACCAAGAGAAAACGCAATTGGCATTGAAAGAGCCAACGTGCAGACACAAAAGAAACATGCTATCATTACCAAGCATAGACAGGCAGTGGAATGGGGTATGAGAGCCATACAAGGGTCTTTTGGAAGACTTCATACCAAGCTTCCTTCGGATAAAATTAAGCGTTATGAAATCTTGACCCTTGTATGGAGACTACACAACTTCAGTGTAAGAACGGTTGGCGTCAACCAAATTAATACTGTTTACTATGCTAATTGGAAGGCGAGAGAGCAAGAAATTTTGAATTATGAAAATTAATAAAATTTATTGAAAGTTAATTCTATTTTATGGTTTTGGAACAAAAAAAAATTAACTCGGAAAATCAAATTCCCGGAGTTAATTCTATTCTATTTAATTCTATTTTGCATTTTGGAAGTCATCCATTATAATGCCAAAACCCACTTTCAACCTCCTCGAGTATAGTTTGACATATTATACTTCATCTAAATGCAGGGCATGAAGAGGCGAAGGGGACAAAAATAAGGGGTAACTATGTTACACATATGGTATGTAATCGCATAAAACTATAGCCAGCCATTCAACTAGTTTAAAAAAAAAAAGAGCATGTCTTCCCTGAAACAATATCCATTCGAGGTTTTGTTTGCAATAGCAAGCAATCTTGAAAAGAAAGATCAGCTGACATTTCTTACCGTATGTAAAGCATGGTACAGACCTTTACTGGAATCCATTTATAATCAAGTCGAGATTGATAATCTGAAAACGTTTCGTTCGTTTCTTGTCAGCATTACACACCATCGTCACCTTCCAAATCTTTACGTTAGAAAACTCAAGCTACCCTCAACCACTGGCATTTATGAATGGGATCAAAATGAACGAAGCATGACTTTTACAGAATTTGAGTTATTAGCTCGTCATTGTACTAACTTGACAGAAATATCCTTCTTCGGGAATGGGTATTGGGCATGGATGAACAAGCTAGATTTGTCCAAATTGTGGCTTCGCTTAACAAAACTTCCTCTGTCGTTCGGTGTACAAGATTCGTATCATGTCTTTCAGAGTATGGCAACACGGCTTGTATCTTTTGAACTCGGAATGAATTTCCCTGGGCCTTTTTATGTAATGAATCTGCTACCACTGATGAATAACCTTCAAACGATTTACATTCATGATAGAAAATTGTCTATGGATCTCAGCTGCTTGAAAAATATAAAATATCTTAGGAATCTCACTTTGCTTACAAATGTTTCGCCAAATAAATATGATATCCACCCAGTTCAACCAAACTTGAAGACATTGACCTGTGCCATCGACGATCCAAACTCTAATTGGTTTCCTATTCTCAAGGCATTGTATAAAAATATCATTTGTGTTTCAATATATTTAATTGTAGACAAGCACAACACTGGAGACAAGCTACTAAGAATGATAGGTGCTGTCCTAGACATGATCCATGACACCAATATTCAACAAGTCAAGACATTTTTTCCAAATATTGATGATTTTGCTTTGGCTGTAGAAAGTGCTATCATGGACACTGTCTACGACTACACAATATGGGATAAAAGTGGTACCCTATCTACTATAAATTTAGATATCAGGTACTTTGATCACAGTGGGTTTGTTTTTTCTCATAATTCATTCGAGTCGGTATTCTCAAGACAAAACGTACAAGAGCATGTATTCAAGCTAGCTACCAGTCGACCAGATGATAGCAACTGCAATTATGAAGTAGATTTTCTTGTGGATATAATCAAACCCCCCATCAATCTTCAGTTAAAGAAGCTTTCTGTAACGATAGCAACATCGTTATACCATACAAGACTACCAGAGATAAAGGACACTCGTTTGTTTTATCTTGATACAACATTAGACCATTTCCCCTACCTAGATTCATTTACACTTATAGTAGACGTTAAAGAAGTAAATCCAAATAGTAAATCGAAAATTTGGACTGACCGTGTCAACTGTACGGAGCTGACTATTAGCAATTTTCGGTTGAGAAAGCCTCATTCATTTATTCACTTCCTAACCATACAGTCTGCGAAGATAAATCGATCGGTGTACCACTACTTGTTTAAATTCTGTCGATACCTTTGGAAGCTTCATTTAGTAGATTGCCATTTTAGCGACGATGAAACAGTTATTGCGTTGGAGTATCTATGTTTACAAAACCACGTCGAATTGGTCATTGTCTAAGCTGATATTTTTAAATTATGGGCGATCCTTTTTTTAAAATAAATAGAGGAATTACTGGTGGAATAAGAAGGGTGAAACAAATTAAATGTGGCTTTAACGGTCATCGTAAATATTAAGTAGCTATAAGGTCACAATGTTTTAATATAAGGTTTTGTTTTGAAGTATTTGGTCTTATTCTACTCAGGTAGGCCTACTTTCCTGTTGATATAATATTGATCATATTTTGTCGTTTAATAGGGATGTTTAGGGGATGAAACATAATACTTCAGACTATTAATTAGCAGCATTCCTAGAGGAGTAGGGATTGAAGGTAAGAGAAAATAAAAGGGCTTGGACTTCTCCATATTTTGGATTCAGAACGTATTCTCTGCACCAAAATGTTATGCACGTGCTCTTGCCGTAGACTGATTCGACTATTATACCCGTAAATCTTTGGCATTGTAGATGATAATGAACAATAGAATTGAGCCATAAAAATATTGGTTATTTTCATTCGGCTTATGGGCCGATTGTACGATACGGCTTTACAAATACAACTTTCTTTCATTTTTTTTTTTTGGTAAAAGCCTATTACACATAGCCTCCAAGTCAAGATATTAAACAGATATAAGGGTATGTTTTCATTCTTTTTTGTAGTAGTAATTCTATGCTAACATCCGTTTCTTTTTATTTTTAGCTCCTTTTTCGTATTTTGAAGATGTAATCTCCATCATCCTCCTATTATATACAGGGCATTAACATCTTTCACGTATTTTTAATAGATATAAAACTCTTTTCATTCCAGTAAGGTTAAAATGTTGCTACTTTTTTGGATTGCTTTGCTTACCATCATTACTATTATTAAGTTATATGATGAATAAGACCGTTTAAGGCTGTTTAAAAGGTAAGCCCAGCATTCGGCTTAATTATTAAACATATTATATTTTGTGTAGTTTGCACTTGATTATCAAATGGCTTTAAAAGCAAACCTGTTTTGTATTTACCGGCGTTCGCCGCATACGTTCATCAAATTTTGCCAGCACAAGCTTTTTATCATTTTAATAAACCATTTCTTTTTGGCATTTTTGAGCTCTCTATTTTTGTTTATTCGTGTAATTGTTTGTGAGTCGCACAAAAATTGCTAAAACCAAAAAGGAATATTTCTGCTCGACCCCTTTTTGGAAGATTTGAGAGATTTTCAACTGGTTGTGTAGCAGATTTAGAAATGAGACCCTTTTATTATTTTCCTTGCGACATCCTTTTGGCATTGATTCTTTGAAAAAGAATCTCAAACTGAAGAAGTCTATTATTCTCGTACTGTTCAGCTATTAGAAGGTTCTGCATTTAACGATTGTAAGTAAAGTCAACTTCATGAAGTATTCAGTCAGTTAAACTGCTTATACATAAAAAAAAAAAAAAAAAAAAAAAAAAAAAAAAAAAAACGTGTTAAACTTCGCAGGTTTCGTCCTCTATCAAAAGATCAAACCTGTCAAGAGAACTTATTCGGTTTTTTCCTTGAAGTGGATTAAGTTACTGATTACTTTCTTCCTGAACTCATTCAAATATTTTAAAAAAAAAAAAGTAAATTGCTGCAGATAAATGTACTCGTTTTATAGTCTCTGATGTTGGTGATGAAATGGCCATGTCGATTAGGTATCAAACATATCAGGGTGTTGCTGCTGCTATTATGAGGTACCGTGGTACTTGCTAAGCTTGCCTCTATCCCTGAGAGTATTGGGGTTCCAACTTTGGAAAATCTCATACAGTCCCTTGTAAAGTTACTGGTCGTTGTGGTATGATCTTTGCACGTTTAGTCCCTATACCTCGTGTATCAGGTATAGATCCTTCCTGCCAAGAAAATATGTTAGTGTCACAGATTGTCACTGCTACTTATGGTGACACTGTCTGTACTCTTAAGGATACCTCTTATATTATTGGTAATAATTATGAGTTCTTAACTCCTGAGCTTTGGGAGAAATCTGAGTTCTCTAAGGGCCCTTACCAAGAATTATCTGGTTTCCTTACTCGAAAGCAAAAAGTCGATGTTGATGAAAGGCATTTTTCTAAAAAAATAAAATACTTTTTCGTAGGATTGATTAATTTATTGTATTAGGTGAAGTAAAAGAACACAGGAAGGAAAAAGGAAGAGAAACGAGAGAAGGATAGAAAAGAAAAAGGGGGTGGTAGTGTGGATGAGAAGGGATGGGATAGATAATATACATAAAATACTAAGATGATGAAGTAGAAGCTGTTGGAGTTTGTGTTTGAAGATAAGTCTGGATTCTTTTATCCTTTATGACCTTCTTATTCAATGGATGTTCTACAACGGGTGGCATACTTAATATTGGAACGTTGGAAGGTTGTTGGAAGTACCCGTTTGGATCAGCTGGTTGATCTTCGTAATACGGTGTCATACAAAACGAATTATTACTATCATTTGTTGGAGGATATTGAAATGGATGTGGTGATATACTTGTTGGAGTATTTTTATAATTTTGGTGGAAGGCTGGTTCTAATTCTGATAAGGGTCTGCCACTTGATTTTCTTCTAGGTGATGATTTTTGGCCAAATGTGAGTGCAGAATCGTTACTCTCTTTTCTCTTTTGGTGGTGATGATGATTCTTTCTATTAGATGTTACACGCGATTTATTATTTCCTCGTGTTGTTGAATTGTCTGGTGGTGGAGGTGGTGTAAGAGAAATTTTTTCATTAGGCCCAATACTCCTACGTTGCTGTTCATAAAAACCCCTAGCATTCTTTTGCTGCTGACGAAGATGAGGGTTATTACTGCGATGTTTATTTTGCTGTGGTGGTAATGGATTATTGTATGGATCATAAGTGTTGTCTGGTTTTTGTGGCCAACTTTCTTCCTCGTCACCTTCACCAAACATTGTAACATCACGCCATACGGCCAATTCGTCCTGTTGATAATTTGATGCTGCCGTTAAATTCTGCTCACTGCTCGAGGATTTCTGTTTATTTTTTTTTCTTCGAATCGGATTGTCTTTTTGGAAACTCCAATGTTTTTTCGGCTCCTCTTCCTCGATCGGTATAGAAAAGAATGAAGAAGCGATAGTCCAAAATATCAATCCGACAAAGAGGAGCACTAGGGCTATGGCAAATATAACTACCTCGATTCGAACTGCATGTCTAGCACAATAAACGTTATTATTTAGACTTTTACATGTCTGTTTAATCATTCTAAAATATTGGTCGTATGTGATTCCAAAGCTGAAGGCGACAAGAATTGAGGTTGCTATCAATAGGCCAACAATGATTTTTCGATAGATATATTTTCCTCTTCTATTTGCCCATAATCCAATCAGAAATGCAATCGAACTAAACATTGTTGCCAGTATCAATGGTATGATTCTGCTTAAAGATGTGTTATTTGTAAGGGGTGGAATTGCATGATGTTCGGTTGCGACCTGAAGAATAGTTGATACGTCTGGAAGAGAAAAATATAAATATACGGGTAATGATGATATCATTGTTATTTAATCAATTTATACCTGGTTGATATTTAAGGTTTGTTGGAGTACAAGAGCAATTTAAAGCATACATGTAGCAGTGTTTCCACAGTCCAAAAGATACTGAATCCGGTGTTGTTAAATTACTTGATATGTTTCTATATAAAAAGACCTGATGTAGTGACATACTACTTTTAAATGAACAACTTTTTGAATTATCATTTGTTTCAAGCCAACTACCGAACCCAATAGCCAATACTGCTAATAACAAAGCCCCGATACGGACTGATGGTAGCAGCACTCGTTCAACAAACGGACCATAAGGTGATCGTTTCCTTATGGGCATTAAAAAAATAATAAAGAGAAGGAAAAAGGGAATAAAGAGGTTTTCTGGGTTGTTTTTAGATTATATTTTTATTTTCATGTAATACAAGAAAAAGGGCCTTAAAATAACTTTTTTGTTAATCCCTTAAACAAAGACACGCACACACACACACACACACACACACTTAAATTTACACACACACTCAAAATTACACACACACACACACACACACACACACACACACACACACACACCACACACACACACACTTTAACATACACACACAATATCCCTTTTTTCTAAGGGGAAGGATACAATTGATTTCTTATTCCAATTAAACCGGACTGTGGTTGTAAAGTGTATTATTGTATCACAAAATAGGAAAGAGAAAATTAACAGTAGTCGATCAAATTAGGGTGTTTATTTAAATATGGATATGTACAAGAAGGGGGGGTATTATATATTAATTTCTATTATAATGGAGGTAATAATTGCTTAAATTCATCATAGTCAATAAAACCATCTCTGTTAATGTCGGCAGTAAACATCATTTCTTTAATTTCTTTTTTGCTGAGACGGCTGTTAAACATGATCATAACTTGTTCAAGCTCGTTTTGACTGATACGTCCATCGTGATCTTTATCAAAAAATTGGAACCATTGCATGATTTCTTCATCGGTTGCTATGTCCTTGTCAGTATAGATGTGATCGTTTTTGAAACAGACTGGAGCCGGTTCATGAGGGGGTAAATAACGAAACATGGTCAATACAAATTCATTAAAATCGATTTGATTGTCATTATTCATGTCAGCCATCTTCGCAACTTGTTTAGGATCACAATCTATACCGAGACTTGAGATGATATGCGAGAATTGCCCGATAGTAATATATCCTTGGTTTCTTATATCGTAAAGATTAAAGGCTTCTTTAAGGGTATCAAGTTCTTCAGCAGTGATACCGAGGGAAAGATAGTAGTTTGACATTGTTATGATTAAAATTGTAAATATGGAAAGAATAAAAAAAAAAAAAAAGTTTCGTTGTCTAATCCTTTTTATACAAAAACGCTAGAAAGAAAATATTTCCACGTGAACGGCAAAAAATTGACGATCTAACAGTACGGGAGTTCAATCATTGATAATTAATCAACTTCTTTCCATTATACCTTTCTGAAAAGAACATAATTTTTCTTTGTCGATTGCTGAGCATTAAAACTTTTTTTTCCTCAGCAAATGAAATACGGATTTCCTGTTATGGACATGTCAAAAAGAAGCTTCCAAAATCTCCAGTCTCCCTATTTAAGCTTTTTGTGCCGCTTTTATAAACTTGACCTGTGCAAGCTTTGATTATATTTCTCTCGTAGATTTCCGGTAATTTAATGCGCATAACGAATTCTATGAAATCCATGCCTAAACATAGCTTCTGTAGAAAGGAAGAAAAATTACGATATCCCCCTGCCTATGGGATAATGTATTTTCCTGATCAAATATCATCTGCTGGCCCGGCTGGGTATCTTGGTCGTCACGTTTTTTATCACCTTAATAAATTATGGAGGTCGCCGCCTGTTGTAAGAAGAACCTGTTCCACTTAGGTTTAAGATTACCCGTATCTAATTATATTCCCTCTTGTCCTCAGTATGTGAAAGCATGATTATTTTTTTTTATTATATTCCTAAAGTGTAAAAACAGATGATATTTTAAGGGGAATATTAATGAAATATCCGTGCTAAAGGTCCCATCAAGGGAAGAGTAAAAAGAAATGTTTTATTTTTCATTTACTTTTATTTAAAAATAAAAAGTATAGCATTTAAATAAACAAATGAGGCAGAAGAAAAAGGGGACCGATTTCTTCACCTACGGTATTATGCAAATCACTCGATCTTTTTTGTTATGTGAATCAATGATTATACCAAATTTGTAAACAGAGTTGATGACATAACAACCAATCAGATACTACAATATAAAAATTGAAACTCGCATCTTTTCTTTTCCTAGATCCCTTTCCCCACACATATGTCACGACTAAGAAATACACCTTGCACAGGTATGATTCGATTTCTATGTGTATACCGAGGTTAACAATTTTTTATAGAGTGTCGCAAACATCGTCGTAAATGCATTCAAACTTCTTCTGCCAAATGCTCGAGATGTGAAAGACTTGGTAAAGTTTGCCTCCAACCAACCAAAGAAATTGCATTATATGCTGAAGGGAATGACATGTTCGACGATTTACAAATTGAAGCTGCACAATTGGAATGGGCGATCAAACAAATGGAAATTCAAAT